>NC_092708.1:404558862-404673862 GCF_047496885.1 Scyliorhinus torazame
TTCTCGCCGGCGGGACAGGCATTCCAGCAGCGGGACTTCGGGCCATCGCGGGCCGGAGAATCGCCGGGGGGGCAGGGGGCGTCAACCGGCGTGTGCGATTCCCACCCCCGCGGAATATCTGGTGCCGGAGAATTCGGCAACCGGCAGGGGCGGGATTCATGCCAGCCCCCGGCGATTCTCCGACATTCCGATCCGGGATTCTCCGTCCGTGACACTGGCAACGAGGATCCTGATCCGGGATTCTCCGTCCGTGACACTGGCAAGGAGGATCCCGATCGGACGGACAGTTGGGCGTCCGCCTGAAATTGAGGTTCGGACCAGGTGCCAAACTGACCATTATGTTTCGGCACCCCCGCTAGCGACGGGGTCAGGGTTCACCCGGAGTGTCAGCGGGAAGCTGCTCCTCCTAATGACCCAGTGACATCCACTGAGCGGCCCTCACCATTCTCCGGTACTCTGGGCTGGGAATCAGGGTATTTAGAATCGTGGCTCGGGCATGGTGGACCGCTCTGTGAGAAAGGCGGTAACTCCTTCAGGGGTTGCCCTCAAATTCTAACTGAGGTATGGGGATGTGGGGCAGGGGCTGGAGGAGGTCACGTAGATCAGAACATAGAACAGTACAGCACAGTACAGGCTCTTCGGCCCACGATGTTGTGCCGACCATTTATCCTAATCTAAGATCAACCTAACCTCCACCCCTTCAACATACTGCCGTCCATGTGCCTGTCCAAGAGTCGCTTAAATGTCCCTAATGACTCTGACTCCACCACCTCTGCTGGCAGTGCATTCCACACACCCACCCCTCTCTGTGTAAAGAACCTCTGACATCTCCCTACACCTTCCTTCAATCACCTTAAATTATGTCCCCTCGTGACAGCCATTTCCGCCCTGGGGAAAAGTCTCTGGCTATCCACTCTATCCATGCCTCTCATCATCTTGTACACCTCTATCAAGTCACCTCTCTGCCTTCTTCGCTCCAGTGAGAAAAGCCCTAGCTCCCTCAACCTTTCTTCATAAGACATGCCCTCCATTCCAGGCAGCATCCTGGTAAATCTCCTCTGCACCCTCTCCAAAGCATCCACATTCTTCCTATAATGAGGCGACCAGAACTGGACACAATATTCCAAGTGTGGTCTAACTAAGGTTTTATAAGCTGCAGCAAAACCTTGCGGCTCTTAAACTCAATCCCCTGTTAATGAAAGCCAACACACCATACGCCTTCTTAACAACCCTATCAACCTGGGTGGCAACTTTGAGCGATCTATGTACGTGGACCCCAAGATCTCTCTGTTCCTCCACACTTCAAGAATCCTGCCTTTAACCCTGTATTCAGCATTCAAATTCGACCTTCCAAAATGAATCACTTCACATTTATCAAGGTTGTACTCCATCTGCCACTTCTCAGCCCAGCTCTGCATCCTGTCAATGTCCTGTTGTAACCTGCAACAGCCCTCAACACTATCTACAACTCCACCACCTTTGTGTCATCAGCAAACTTACTAACCCACCCTTCCACTTCCTCATCCAAGTCATTTATAAAAACCACAAAGAGCAGAGGTCCCAGAACAGCTCCTTGCGGGACACCACTGGTCACCGACCTCCAGGCGGAATACTTTCCATCCACTACCACTCGCTGTCTACTTTCGGCCAGCCAATTCTGTGTCCAGACAGCCAAATTTCCCTGTATCCATGCCCCCTAACTTTCTGAATGAGCCGACTATGGGAACCTTATCAAATGCCTTACTGAAATCCAGTTACACCACATCCACTGCCCGACCTTCATCAATGTGTCTTGTCACATCCTCAAAGAATTCAATGAGGCTTGTGAGGCATGACTGCCCCTCACAAAGCCATGCTGACTATCTTTAATCAAACTATGTTTTTCTAAATAATCATAAATCCTATCTCTCAGAATCCTTTCCAATATTTTGCTCAGCACAGACGTAAGACTGATGGGTCTGTAATTCCCAGGGATTTCCCTATTCTCTTTCTTGAACAGGGGAACAACATTCACCTCACTCCAATCATCCGGTACTACTCCAGTGGAGAGTGAGGACGCCAAAGATCATCGCCAACGGCGCAGCAATCCCCTCCCTCGCTTCCCGTAGTAACCTTGGGTCTATCCCGTCAGGCCCAGGGGACTTATCTATCCTGATGCTTTTCAAAATGTCCAGCACATCCTCCTTCTTAATATCAACCTGTTTGAGTCTATTAACCTGGTTCACACTGTTCTCATGGGCCACACAGTCCCTCTCTCTAGTGAATACTGAAGCAAAGTATTCATTTAGGGCCTCCCCCATCTCCTGAGACTCTGGGCACAAGTTCCCTCCACTATCCCTAATCGGCCCGACTCTCACTCTGATCATCCTCTTATTTCTCACATAAGTGTAGAACACCTTGTGGTTTTCCCTAATCCTTCCCGCCAGGGCTTTTTCATGCCCCCTTCCAGCTCTCCTCAGTCCATTTTTGAGTTCCTTCCTGGCTACCTTGTAACCCTCTAGAGCCGAGTCAGATCCTTGCTTCCTCAACCTTACGTAAGCTTCCTTCTTCCTCTTGACTAGAAGCTCCACTTCTCTTGTCATCCAAGGCTCCTTCACCTTACCATTCCTTCCTCGTCTCAGTGGGACAAAACTATCCAGCACTCACAGCAAGTGCTCCTCAAACAACCCCCACATTACTGTTGTGCATTTCCCCAAGAACAATTGTTCCCACTTTATGCTCCTCAGCTCCTGTCTAATGACAGAATATCTCCTCCCCCAATTGAATAGCTTCCCACACTGTCTGTTCCTATCCCTCTCCATGACTATGGTAAAGGTCAAGGAGTTGTGGTCACTGTCACCGAAATGCTCTCCCACCGAGACATCTGACACCTGGCCTGGTTCGTTGCCGAGCACCAAGTCCAATATGGCCTCCCCCCTAGTCGGCCTATCTACATATTGAGTCAGGAATCCTTCCTGTACACACCTGACAAAATCTGCTCCATCCAAACCATTTGCACTAAAGAGGTTCCAGTCAATATTAGGGAAGTTGAAGTCACCCATGACAACGACTCTGTTACTTCTGCACTTTTCCAGGATCTGCTGCCCAATCTGTTCCTCTATCTCTCTGCTGCTATTGGGGGGTCTGTAGAAAACTCCCAATAAAGTGACTGCTTCTTTCTTGTTTCTAACTTCCACCCATACTGACCCAGTAGACAAACCCTCCTCAACTACCTCCTTTTCTGCAGCTGTGGTGCACTCCCTAATTAACAGTGCCACTCCCCCTCCTCTTTTACCTCTACATCTAACAGCTATTCCTGCCCCTGTGAAATCCATGTCTCCGTAATGGCCACATCATTGTAGTTCCAAGTACTGATCCATCTCCCTTATCCCTGACACTCCTTGCATTGAAACAGACACACTTTAACCCATTCCACTGAGTGCAACTTTACCCTATCAACTGTCTATCCTTCCTCACAGACTTGCTGCGTACTATTTCTGCCTTTTCAACAGCGACCCTATCCTCTGATCCATAGCTCTGGTTTCCATCCCCCTGCCAAACTAGTTTAAACCCTCCTGAAGAGCTCCAGCAAACCTCCCACCCAGGTTATTGGTGCCCCTCCAGTTTAGGTGCAATCCGTCCTTCATCTCTAGGTCCCACCTTCCCCAGAAGATATCCCAATGATCCACATATCTAAGCCTTCCCTCCTGCACCAGCCCTGTAGCCACGAGTCCAGCTGCTCTCACTCTCTGTTCCTTGCCTCACTTGTACGTGGCACCGGTTGCAATCCTGAGATCACTACCCTGCTTGTCCTGCTCTTTAGCTTCCAACCTAACTCCCAAAAATCACTTTTTAGATCTTCATTCGGACACCCTGGATGACCCCAGGCCCCCTGCAGTCGGGGGTCACGTCCGGCCCTCGCTGGTGAATCACCGGCTGGCCCGTCAACACCCAATTGCATTTGTTGAAACCCTCCTGCCAGCGCGGTGGTGAACTTTGATCCCGAGGGGGTCAGAGGATCACACTGGGCGTTAATCCTGATTTTGCCCCGACACCCAATTGTCCGTCCCGTCGGGAAACACACTTTGGGCATCAGGGGACGAAGAATCCAGTCCCACAATCCCCAAACTGAGAATCCTGCGCACTGCATTCGACAGAGAGAGCAAGAAAATCCGATTGCAGCAGAGCGAGAGGGAGGGGTCCCCTCACCCTCACCCTCACACTGACCCTCACGCTGACCCTCACGCAGACCCTCACGCTGACCCTCACGTTGACCCTCACGCTGATCCTCACTTTGATCCTCACGCTGACCCTCACTCTGACCCTCACTCTGACCCTCACTCTGACCCTCACTCTGATCCTCACTCTGACCCTCACGCTGACCCTCACGCTGACCCTCACGTTGATCCTCACTCTGACCCTCACGCTGACCCTCACGCTGACCCTCACGCTGACCCTCACGCTGACCCTCACTCTGACCCTCACGCTGACCCTCACGCTGACCCTCACGCTGACCCTCACTCTGATCCTCACGTTGATCCTCACTCTGATCCTCACGCTGATCCTCACGCTGACCCTCACGCTGACCCTCACGCTGACCCTCACTCTGATCCTCACGTTGATCCTCACTCTGATCCTCACGCTGATCCTCACGCTGACCCTCACGCTGACCCTCACTCTGACCCTCACTCTGACCCTCTCTCTGACCCTCACGCTGTCACTCACTCTGACCCTCACGCTGAACCTCTCACTGACCCTCACTCTGACCTTCACGCTGACCCTCACGCTGACCATCACGCTGATCCTCACGCTCACCCTCAAGCTCACCCTCAAGCTCACCCTCACGCTGACCCTCACGCTGATCCTTACTCTGACCCTCACGCTGACCCTCACCAAGACCCTCACCCTGACCCTCACGCTGACCCTCACGCTGACCCTCACGCTGACACTCACGCTGACCCTCACGCTGACCCTCACGCTGACCCTCACTCTGACCCTCACTCTGACCCTCACTCTGACCCTCTCTCTGACCCTCTCTCTGACCCTCTCTCTGACCCTCTCTCTGACCCTCACGCTGTCACTCACTCTGACCCTCACGCTGTCACTCACTCTGACCCTCTCACTGACCCTCTCACTGACCCTCACTCTGACCTTCACGCTGACCCTCACGCTGACCATCACTCTGACCCTCACGCTGATCCTCACGCTCACCCTCAAGCTCACCCTCACGCTGACCCTCACGCTGATCCTTACTCTGACCCTCACGCTGACCCTCACGCTGACACTCACGCTGACACTCACGCTGACCCTCACTCTGACCCTCACTCTGACCCTCACTCTGACCCTCACTCTGACCCTCACTCTGACTCTCACTCTGACTCTCACTCTGACTCTCACTCTGACTCTCACTCTGTCCCTGACTCGGACCCTCACGCTGAACCTCTCACTGACCCTCACTAGGACCTTCACGCTGACCCTCACGCTAAACCTCACACTGACCCTCGCACTGACCATCACTCTGACCCTCACGCTGACCCTCACGCTGACCCTCACCCTCAGACTGACCCTCACACTGACCCTCACTCTGACCCTCACTGTGACCTTCACGCTGACCCTCACACTGACCCTCACACTGACCCTCACACTGACCCTCATGCTCACCCTCACGCTGACCCTGACTCGGACCCCCACGCTGTCCCTCACATTAACCCTCACGCTGACCCTCACGCTGACCCTCGCGCTGACCCTCACGCTGACCCTCACACTGATCCTCACGCTGACCCTCATGCTGACCCCCACGCTGACCCTCACACTGACCTCACACTGACCTCACACTCCCCCTCACGATGACTCTCACGCTGACCTTCACGCTGACCCTCACGCTGACCCTCATGCTGACCCTCACACCGACCCTCATGCTGACCCTCACACCGACCCTCGCACTGACCCTCACACTGACCCTCACGCTCACCCTCACTCTGACCTTGATGCTGACCCTCACTCTGACCCTCACACTGTCCCTCACGCTGACCCTCACGCTGACCCTCACGCTGACCCTCACGCTGACCCTCACGCTGACCCTCACGCTCCCCCTTACATTGACCCTCATGCTGACCCTCACACTGTCCCACACTCTGACCCTCACTCTGACCCTCACCCTGACCCTCACGCTGACCCTCACGCTGACCCTCACGCTGACCCTCACTCTGACCCTCACTCTGACCCTCACTCTGACCCTCACTCTGACCCTCACTCTGACCCTCATGCTGACCCTCATGCTGACCCTCACTCTGAAACTCACTCTGAACCTCACTCTGACTCTCACTCTGTCCCTGACTCGGACCCTCACGCTGAACCTCTCACTGACCCTCACTCGGACCTTCACGCTGACCCTCACGCTGACCCTCACGCTGACCCTCACTCTGAACCTCACTCTGAACCTCACTCTGAACCTCACGCTGACCCTCACGCTGACCCTCACGCTGACCCTCACTCTGACCCTTACTCTGACCCTCACGCTGACCCTCACGCTGACCCTCACGCTGACCCTCACGCTGACCCTCACCCTCAGACTGACCCTCACACTGACCCTCACGCTGACCCTCACTGTGACCTTCACGCTGACCCTCACACTAACCCTCACGCTGACCCTGACTCGGACCCTCACGCTGACCCTCACGCTGACCCTCACGCTGACCCCCACGCTGACCCTCACGCTGACCTCGCGCTGACCTCGCGCTGACCTCGCGCTGACCCTCGCGCTGACCCTCGCGCTGACCCTCGCGCCGACCCTCGCGCCGACCCTCGCGCCGACCCTCGCGCCGACCCTCGCGCCGACCCTCACGCCGACCCTCACGCCGACCCTCACGCCGACCCTCACGCCGACCCTCACGCCGACCCTCACGCCGACCCTCACGCCGACCCTCACGCCGACCCTCACGCCGACCCTCACGCCGACCCTCACGCCGACCCTCACGCCGACCCTCACGCCGACCCTCACGCCGACCCTCACGCCGACCCTCACGCCGACCCTCACGCCGACCCTCACGCCGACCCTCACGCCGACCCTCACGCCGACCCTCACGCCGACCCTCACGCCGACCCTCACGCCGACCCTCACGCCGACCCTCACGCCGACCCTCACGCCGACCCTCACGCCGACCCTCACGCCGACCCTCACGCCGACCCTCACGCCGACCCTCACGCCGACCCTCACGCCGACCCTCACGCCGACCCTCACGCCGACCCTCACGCCGACCCTCACGCCGACCCTCACGCCGACCCTCACGCCGACCCTCACGCCGACCCTCACGCCGACCCTCACGCCGACCCTCACGCCGACCCTCACGCCGACCCTCACGCCGACCCTCACGCCGACCCTCACGCCGACCCTCGATCTGACCCTCGATCTGACCCTCGATCTGACCCTCGATCTGACCCTCGATCTGACCCTCGATCTGACCCTCGATCTGACCCTCGATCTGACCCTCGATCTGACCCTCGATCTGACCCTCGATCTGACCCTCGATCTGACCCTCGATCTGACCCTCGATCTGACCCTCGATCTGACCCTCGATCTGACCCTCGATCTGACCCTCGATCTGACCCTCGATCTGACCCTCGATCTGACCCTCGATCTGACCCTCGATCTGACCCTCGATCTGACCCTCGATCTGACCCTCACTCTGACCCTCACTCTGACCCTCACTCTGACCCTTACTCTGACCCTCACTCTGACCCTCACTCTGACCCTCACTCTGACCCTCACTCTGACCCTCACTCTGACCCTCACTCTGACCCTCACTCTGACCCTCACTCTGACCTTGACGCTGACCCTCACGTTGATCCTCACGCTGACCCTCACGCTGACCCTCACGCTGACCCTCACTCTGACCCTCACGCTGACCCTCACGCTGACCCTCACGCTGACCCTCACGCTGATCCTCACGCTGATCCTCACGCTGATCCTCACGCTGACCTTCACGCTGACCCTCACGCTGACCCTCACGCTGACCCTCACTCTGACCCTCACTCTGACCCTCACTCTGACCTTGACATTGACCCTCACGCTGACCCTCACGTTGATCCTCACGCTGACCCTCACGCTGACCCTCACGCTGACCCTCACGCTGACCCTCACGCTGACCCTCACTCTGACCCTCACTCTGACCCTTACTCTGACCCTCACTCTGACCCTCACTCTGACCCTCACTCTGACCCTCACTCTGACCCTCACTCTGACCCTCACTCTGACCTTGACATTGACCCTCACGCTGACCCTCACGTTGATCCTCACGCTGACCCTCACACTGACCCTCACTCTGACCCTCACGCTGACACTCACGCTGACCCTCACGCTGACCCTCACGCTGACCCTCACGCTGACCCTCACGCTGACCCTCACGCTGATCCTCACGCTGATCCTCACGCTGATCCTCACGCTGACCTTCACGCTGACCCTCACGCTGACCCTCACGCTGACCCTCACGCTGACCCTCACGCTGACCCTCACGCTGACCCTCACTCTGACCCTCACGCTGACACTCACGCTGACACTCACGCTGACACTCACGCTGACCCTCACTCTGACCCTCACTCTGACCCTCACTCTGACCCTCACTCTGACCCTCACTCTGACTCTCACTCTGACTCTCACTCTGACTCTCACTCTGACTCTCACTCTGTCCCTGACTCGGACCCTCACGCTGAACCTCTCACTGACCCTCACTAGGACCTTCACGCTGACCCTCACGCTAAACCTCACACTGACCCTCGCACTGACCATCACTCTGACCCTCACGCTGACCCTCACGCTGACCCTCACCCTCAGACTGACCCTCACACTGACCCTCACTCTGACCCTCACTGTGACCTTCACGCTGACCCTCACACTGACCCTCACACTGACCCTCACACTGACCCTCATGCTCACCCTCACGCTGACCCTGACTCGGACCCCCACGCTGTCCCTCACATTAACCCTCACGCTGACCCTCACGCTGACCCTCGCGCTGACCCTCACGCTGACCCTCACACTGATCCTCACGCTGACCCTCATGCTGACCCCCACGCTGACCCTCACACTGACCTCACACTGACCTCACACTCCCCCTCACGATGACTCTCACGCTGACCCTCACGCTGACCCTCATGCTGACCCTCACACCGACCCTCATGCTGACCCTCACACCGACCCTCGCACTGACCCTCACACTGACCCTCACGCTCACCCTCACTCTGACCTTGATGCTGACCCTCACTCTGACCCTCACACTGTCCCTCACGCTGACCCTCACGCTGACCCTCACGCTGACCCTCACGCTGACCCTCATGCTGACCCTCACGCTCCCCCTTACATTGACCCTCATGCTGACCCTCACACTGTCCCACACTCTGACCCTCACTCTGACCCTCACCCTGACCCTCACGCTGACCCTCACGCTGACCCTCACGCTGACCCTCACTCTGACCCTCACTCTGACCCTCACTCTGACCCTCACTCTGACCCTCACTCTGACCCTCACTCTGACCCTCACTCTGACCCTCACTCTGACCCTCACTCTGACCCTCACTCTGACCCTCACTCTGACCCTCATGCTGACCCTCATGCTGACCCTCATGCTGACCCTCACTCTGAAACTCACTCTGAACCTCACTCTGACTCTCACTCTGTCCCTGACTCGGACCCTCACGCTGAACCTCTCACTGACCCTCACTCGGACCTTCACGCTGACCCTCACGCTGACCCTCACGCTGACCCTCACTCTGAACCTCACTCTGAACCTCACTCTGAACCTCACTCTGAACCTCACACTGACCCTCACGCTGACCCTCACTCTGACCCTTACTCTGACCCTCACGCTGACCCTCACGCTGACCCTCACGCTGACCCTCACGCTGACCCTCACCCTCAGACTGACCCTCACACTGACCCTCACGCTGACCCTCACTGTGACCTTCACGCTGACCCTCACACTAACCCTCACGCTGACCCTCACGCTGACCCTGACTCGGACCCTCACGCTGACCCTCACGCTGACCCTCACGCTGACCCCCACGCTGACCCTCACACTGACCTCACACTGACCTCACACTGACCTCACGATGACCCTCGCGCTGACCCTCGCGCTGACCCTCGCGCCGACCCTCGCGCCGACCCTCGCGCCGACCCTCACGCCGACCCTCACGCCGACCCTCACGCCGACCCTCACGCCGACCCTCACGCCGACCCTCACGCCGACCCTCGAACTGACCCTCGAACTGACCCTCGATCTGACCCTCACTCTGACCCTCACTCTGACCCTCACTCTGACCCTCACTCTGACCCTCACTCTGACCCTCACTCTGACCCTCACTCTGACCCTCACTCTGACCTTGACATTGACCCTCACGCTGACCCTCACGTTGATCCTCACGCTGACCCTCACGCTGACCCTCACGCTGACCCTCACTCTGACCCTCACGCTGACCCTCACGCTGACCCTCACGCTGATCCTCACGCTGATCCTCACGCTGATCCTCACGCTGACCTTCACGCTGACCCTCACGCTGACCCTCACGCTGACCCTCACGCTGACCCACACGCTGACCCTCACGCTGACCCTCACGCTGACCCTCACGCTGACCCTCACGCTGACCCTCTCTCTGACTCTCTCTCTGACTCTCTCTCTGACCCTCACACTGACCCTCACTCTGACCCTCACACTGACCCTCACACTGACCCTCACACTGACCCTCTCTCTGACCCTCTCTCTGACCCTCTCTCTGACCCTCACGCTGACCCTCACGCTGACCCTCACGCTGACCTTGATGCTGACCCTCACTGACACTCACGCTGTCCCTCACTCTGACCCTCACGCTGACCCTCACGCTGACCCTCACGCTGTCCCTCACGCTGTCCCTCACGCTGACCCTCACTCGGACCCTCACTCGGACCCTCACTCGGACCCTCACTCGGACCCTCACTCGGACCCTCACGCTGACCCTCACGCTGACCCTCACGCTGACCCTCACGATTATCCTCACGATTATCCTCACGATTATCCTCACGATTATCCTCACGATTATCCTCACTCTGACCCTCACGCTGACCCTCACTCTGACCTTCACGCTGACCCTCACGCTGATCCTCACTCTGACCTTCACGCTGACCCTCACGCTGACTCTCACGCTGATCCTCACGCTGACCCTCACGCTGATCCTCACGCTGACCCTCACGCTGATCCTCACGCTGACCCTCACGCTGACCCTCACGCTGACCCTCACACTGACCCTCACGCTGACCCTCACGCTGACCCTCACGCTGACCCTCACGCTGACCCACATGCTGACCCTCACGCTGACCCTCACGCTGACCCTCACGCTGACCCTCACGCTGACCCTCTCTCTGACTCTCTCTCTGACTCTCTCTCTGACCCTCACACTGACCCTCACACTGACCCTCACACTGACCCTCACTCTGACCCTCACACTGACCCTCACACTGACCCTCACACTGACCCTCACGCTGACCCTCACGCTGACCCTCACGCTGACCCTCACGCTGACCCTCACACTGACCCTCACACTGACCCTCACACTGACCCTCACACTGACCCTCACACTGACCCTCACACTGACCCTCACACTGCTCCTTTCTCCCTCTTCATTACGATTCCCAGGTTTATGTTGATCAGAGCAATAGGGAGACACAGACGCGCGGATTATTGCTGACGTGTCGATTCCCACAATGCCAATGTCCCGTTAACAACACAGCAACAATATCAGCATCGCAAATCATTGGAAATCATTCTGAGGGACAGAATTAATCTTCACTTGGAGATGCAAAGATTAACCAAGGATAGTCAGCATGGCTTTGTCAAGAGGGGATTGAGGGCACACTTCAGCGGGAGGGACGTCAGGATGTTGCCCCAGCGACAGTGAAGGAACGGCCGATATATTTCCCAGTCAGGGTGGTGAGTGACCCGGAGGAGAACCTCCAGGTGGTGGGGTTCCCAGGTATCTGCTTGTCCTTCTCGATGGGTTTGGAAGGTGCTGTCTGAGGAATCTTGGATATTGGGAGGGGCGAGATTAGGGAGGGATAAATAAGCATGAGATATTTTAAATTGAGATGTTGTTTAACCAGGAGCCAGTATAGGTGAGTGAGCACAGGAGGGATGGGTGAATGGACTTGGTTTGAGTTAGGACACAGACAGCTGGGTTTTAGAGAACTCAATGTCAAACCCTCAGGTTAAGCTGGTCGGAAGACAGTTATAAGACTGGAGTACGGGGAATACACACTCCCCCACTGAGGGGCATCCCCTTCTACATCCTTTATACAGCTGGAGGGCCATGAGCTGGGTGTTGGCTCCTGTAGTTGAATAACTGCTCTGTGCTCTTGTTCTGTTGCATTAAACCATTTTCCTTTGATTCAACCTGTTTGGCTTGGTGTGGAGCCCTCCCGGAACTTACAATACTCGAGTTTCTGAAGGGCAGGAGGTGGGAGATCACCAAGGAGTGTGTTACAGAGTCGGATCTCGAGGGTACGAGGTGAGGGTTTCAGCAGCAGCAGTTTTACTGGGACAGTTGTGGAGTCGGCTGACATTACATCGGTGGAAGTGTTAGCGACGGTGAGGTATGTGGTTGGAGTTCATTTTGGATCAAATATAAAACCACAAAAAGTCTGGTTTAGCCCCAGACAGTTGCCAGGGGGAGGAGTGAAGTCAATGAGGGCAATTAGGGATGGACAATAAATGTTAACCTTGCCAGCGAAGCTCACATAATAATAATAATTGCTTATTGTCACAAGGAGGCTTCAATGAAGTTACTGTGAAAAGCCCCTAGTCGCCACATTCCAGCACCTGTTCGGGGAGGCCGGTACGGGAATTGAACCCGCGCTGCTGGCATTGTTCTGTATTACAAGCCAGCTGTTTAGCCCATTGTGCTAAACCAGCCCCTATCAGAAAGTGATTGGAAAGGAAGTGTGTTCTGTGATAAGGCCGTTGTAATGATGTACACAGAACATCTAATTATTTAACTAGGATGATACCAAACACATGGAACGATAACTGACAGATTACTGTACAGACAATGGCTACTAAATGAATTCAGTGAATTCTCCTGGAATCACTCGAAGTGTGACTATCCTCTCATACGCCTTAATACCAACTGGCGGGTATCTCAAGTCACGTGATAGATGTCCGATGCTACCAGCTGGTTGGAGGTGGCATTGCTATCTATATACAGAACTGTGCACAGGCATATCACCACTGGACGTGATGTCTGTTTAGGCTCGGGGATTATATGACCAATTTTTCTTCTCCAGCCTCCCCGGGCTCTTCCTGTTCCTGTGTAAAAAAACAAGGTCACAGAGGCGTCCTTCACTGGAACCAATTTGTTCAGGATAAGAAATTATTGTTGAAAGCCTCTCAGGATAGAGAGCGTCAGCTTAGCCTTTCTCCAGTGGGATTTGACCCCATAACCTTCCGACTGTGAGTGAAGGTCAGGTGACACTGGACCTTAATGACCATTGGTCAATATGGCAACAGGGTCACAATCCCTTTGCAGGACGGAGACGGTCAAGTGGCCTCTGAACCCACAACATGGCCACAACCTCACTGCCCTCATCAACTACTCTCCAGAGTGAAATCGTGTATTTGTCCTTGTGGTGATGACTGTGATCTGTCTTTATAATCCACGTCAGCCTGGGAATTCAACACACTAAAAAGTGACTGTTCATTCCGAGAGTTAATAGCCAGCAGTGACGAGACCCAGATTTATCGGGAATTTGCATTACACACAGATTACCAGGCCCTCGACACCAGGAGCAAAGCTGGCCTTTGATTAGATTTGAAAATGCAATCAAACTAATAGCACAGAAAACAGGTACTAAACTACCATTCATCCTCGTCCAGTCTCTCTGAGACACAGACCTGAATAGACACAGGGCAAAGAATAGGAGAGACACTGTGTGTGAGAGAGCGAGAGATAGAGAGAGTGTGAGAGAGAGAGAGAGAGTGTGAGAGAGATAGAGAGAGTGTGAGAGAGCGAGAGATAGAGAGTGTGTGAGGGAGAGAGAGATAGAGAGAGTGTGAGGGAGAGAGAGATAGAGAGGCCGAGAGGTGGAGAGAGAAAGACGGATAGAGAGAGATGGAGAGAGACAGATACACTATAGAGACAAAGAGAGAGGGCAGAGAGACTGAGAGGCAGAGAGAGAGAGAGACAGAGAGAGATGGGGAAACAGAGATGCCATAATATACACCAGTATATCATGGTGCAGACACACACTGATGGACACACAGTGGGACCAATCAACACTCAGAACACCACAGCCAATCACCAGTGAGAGCACACGCACTATAAAGACAGGGAGCATCAGAGTTCCCGCTCATTCGAGTTGCAGCTTCCTAGTAGGACAGAGCTTACAGCCTGCAGCACAGATCTTCACCATGAGCTGAATGCATAGACTGGTTAGGACAGGCATAGGTCTTTAGTTCAATCTAACATCGTGTTAACCCACAGTGAAAGTATGTTCAACAGTTACTGACTTAATAAAATAGTGTTGTTCTATTTTAAGTGTTGGTGGCCTGTATGTGTTCCACGGATCCAGAGCACCCAACACATCAAGAGGTAGAGAGAGAGAGATTGAGAAGCCAAGAAAGTGAAAGAAATAAGAACAGAAATCGTGAAAGAGGCATGGGTAGAAAGAGGCCAAGAGAGACGGACAATGCAGGCAGGCCGAGAGAGACGGACAATGCAGGCAGGCCGAGAGAGACGGACAATGCAGGCAGGCCGAGAGAGACGGACAATGCAGGCAGGCCGAGAGAGACGGACAATGCAGGCAGGCCGAGAGAGACGGACAATGCAGGCAGGCCGAGAGAGACGGACAATGCAGGCAGGCCGAGAGAGATGGACAATGCAGGCAGGCCGAGAGAGACGGACAATGCAGGCAGGCCGAGAGAGGACAATGCAGGCAGGCCGAGAGAGACGGACAATGCAGGCAGGCCGAGAGAGACGGACAATGCAGGCAGGCCGAGAGAGGACAATGCAGGCAGGCCGAGAGAGACGGACAATGCAGGCAGGCCGAGAGAGACGGACAATGCAGGCAGGCCGAGAGAGACGGACAATGCAGGCAGGCCGAGAGAGACGGACAATGCAGGCAGGCCGAGAGAGACGGACAATGCAGGCAGGCCGAGAGAGACGGACAATGCAGGCAGGCCGAGAGAGACGGACAATGCAGGCAGGCCGAGAGAGACGGACAATGCAGGCAGGCCGAGAGAGACGGACAATGCAGGCAGGTCTCGGGTAATGCTGAGAAAAGCCTCAGGCCACAACACCATTGCCGTCAGACACACTTCCTTCAATCATTAACCATCAGCTAGAGTGAGGAGGAGAACTATTCCGACACACTCTGTATACTGTCCAGGGCCTGACACAGAGGCACAGGGGGGCAGTACAGCCCCAGGCAACATTGAATCATTCTCCTAAAACCTCGATGTAATTATAATGTCCAGGAATGTGCAAGAGGATGTGATATGGTACGGAATATTTCAACACACTCTAATAATTTACAAATTGTGTCAGATATTAAATCTTCCTCTACACTGTCCCCATCAAACACTCCCAGGACAGGTACAGCACGGGGTTAGATACAGAGTAAAGCTCCCTCTACACTGTCCCCATCAAACACTCCCAGGACAGGTACAGCACGGGGTTAGATACAGAGTAAAGCTCCCTCTACACTGTCCCCATCAAACACTCCCAGGACAGGTACAGCACGGGGTTAGATACAGAGTAAAGCTCCCTCTACACTGTCCCCATCAAACACACCCAGGACAGGTACAGCACGGGGTTAGATACAAAGTAAAGCTCCCTCTACACTGTCCCCATCAAACACTCCCAGGACAGGTACAGCACGGGGTTAGATACAAAGTAAAGCTCCCTCTACACTGTCCCCATCAAACACTCCCAGGACAGGTACAGCACGGGGTTAGATACAAAGTAAAGCTCCCTCTACACTGTCCCCATCAAACACTCCCAGGACAGGTACAGCACGGGGTTAGATACAGAGTAAAGCTCCCTCTACACTTTCCCCATCAAACACTCCCAGGACAGGTACAGCACGGGGTTAGATACAGAGTAAAGCTCCCTCTACACTGTCCCCATCAAACACTCCCAGGACAGGTACAGCACGGGGTTAGATACAGAGTAAAGCTCCATGTACACTGTCCCCATCTAACACTCCCAGGACAAGTACAGCACGGGGTTAGATACAGAGTGAAGCTCCCTCTACACTGTCCCCATCAAACACTCCCAGGACAGGTACAGCACGGGGTTAGATACAGAGTAAAGCTCCCACTACACTGTGCCCATCAAACACTCCCAGGACAGGTACAGCACGGGGTTAGATACAGAGTAAAGCTCCCTCTACACTGTCCCCATCAAACACTCCCAGGGCAGGTACAGCACGGGGTTAGATACAGAGTAAAGCTCCCTCTACACTGTCCCCATCAAACACTCCCAGGACAGGGACAGCACGGGGTTAGATACAGAGTAAAGCTCCCTCTACACTGTCCCCATCAAACACTCCCAGGACAGGTACAGCACGGGGTTAGATACAGAGTAAAGCTCCCTCTACACTGTCCCCATCAAACACTCCCAGGGCAGGTACAGCACGGGGTTCGATACAGAGTAAAGCTCCCTCTACACTGTCCCCATCAAACACTCCCAGGACAGGTACAGCACGGGGTTAGATACAGAGTAAAGCTCCCTCTACACTGTCCCCGTCAAACACTCCCAGGACAGGTACAGCACGGGGTTAGATACAGAGTAAAGCTCCCTCTACACTGTCCCCATCAAACACTCCCAGGACAGGTACAGCACGGGGTTAGGTACAGAGTAAAGCTCCCTCGACACTATCCCCATCAAACACTCCCAGGACAGGTACAGCTCGCGGTTAGATACAGAGTAAAGCTTCCTCTACACTGTCCCCATCAAACACTCCCAGGACAGGTACAGCACGAGGTTAGATACAGAGTAAAGCTCCCTCTGCACTGTCCCCGTCAAACACTCCCAGGACAGGTACAGCACGGGGTTAGATACAGTGTAAAGCTCCCTCTACACTGTCCACTATCTCGGGTTCTAAGAGACACACAGACATTGCTGTTTGTTGGGGATGAGGTGTGTAATCAGCTGACAATCTTTCCTGATGCTGATATGCTATTCCTTACCTGGGATATGTTTAGCCCAGCCAATAATAACTACCAGCTCACGATCAGCGAGGTCACACAGTGTGGTCAGTGCCTTGATGTCCGTCTCGGGAACTGTGGGGTCCGGCATCGCGTAAATCTTCTCTGGTTCTGCCACGAGGAGGTGGGACACGATTTTACTCACTGGGGGAAAGTAGGGGGAATGAATTAGAGGCGGACAATCAAACAGCTGCTTCTGCTGGTGTCAGTGCTAAACTGAGAATGAACCTCATTGCAGCTAACAACACAAAGTGACCATACAGCTCCTGACCATTGAACAGGTCGTGTCAGACACTGATAATCTGATGTCAATCTTCTCCACGGAGATTCTTGCTCAGACCTTGGAGCAGACTTCAATCCCATGAAGAAGCCATCGAAAGAGACTGCGTAAAACTCCCTGTACACTGTCCCCATCAAACACTCCCAGGACAGGTACAGCACGGGGTTAGATACAGAGTAAAGCTCCCTGTACACTGTCCCCATCAAACACTCCCAGGACAGGTACAGCACGGGGTTAGATACAGAGTAAAGCTCCTTCGACACTGTCCCCATCAAACACTCCCAGGACAGGTACAGCACGGGGTTAGATACAGAGTAAATCTCCCTCTACACTGTCCCCATCAAACACTCCCAGGACAGGGACAGCACGGGGTTAGATACAGAGTAAAGCTCCCTCTGCACTGTTCCCATCAAACACTCCCAGGACAGGTACAGCATGGGGTTAGATACAGAGTAAATCTCCCTCTACACTGTCCCCATCTAACAATCCCAGGACAGGGACAGCACGGGGTTAGATACAGAGTAAAGCTCCCTCTGCACTGTTCCCATCAAACACTCCCAGGACAGGTACAGCACGGGGTTAGATACAGAGTAAAGCTCCCTCTGCACTGTTCCCATCAAACACTCCCAGGACAGGTACAGCACGGGGTTAGAGACAGAGTAAAGCTCCCTCTGCACTGTTCCCATCAAACACTCCCAGGACAGGTACAGCACGGGGTTAGATACAGAGTAAAGCTTCCTCTACACTGTCCCCATCAAACACTTCCAGGACAGGGACAGCACGGGGTTAGAGACAGAGTAAAGCTCCCTCTGCACTGTCCCCATCAAACACTTCCAGGACAGGTACAGCACGGGGTTAGAGACAGAGTAAAGCTCCCTCTACACAGTCCCCATCAAACACTCCCAGGACAGGTACAGCACGGGGTTAGAGACAGAGTAAAGCTCCCTCTGCACTGTCCCCATCAAACACTGCCAGGACAGGTACAGCACGGGGTTAGATACAGAGTAAAGCTCCCTCTACACTGTCCCCATCAAACACTCCCAGGACAGGGACAGCACGGGGTTAGATACAGAGTAAAGCTCCCTCTACACTGTCCCCATCAAACACCCCCAGGACAGGGACAGCACGAGGTTAGATACAGAGTAAAGCTCCCTCTGCACTGTCCCCATCAAACACTCCCAGGACAGGTACAGCACGGGGTTAGATACAGAGTAAAGCTCCCTCTACACTGTCCTCATCAAACACTCCCAGGACAGGTACAGCACGGGGTTAGATACAGAGTAAAGCTCCCTCTACACTGTCCCCATCAAACACTCCCAGGCCAGGTACAGCACGGGGTTAGATACAGAGTAAAGCTCCCTCTGCACTGTCCCCATCAAACACTCCCAGGACAGGTACAGCACGGGGTTAGATACAGAGTAAAGCTCCCTCTCCACTGTCCCCATCAAACACTCCCAGGACAGGTACAACACGGGGTTAGATACAGAGTAAAGCTCCCTCTACACTGTCCTCATCAAACACTCCCAGGACAGGTACAGCACGGGGTTAGATACAGAGTAAAGCTCCCTCTACACTGTCCCCATCAAACACTCCCAGGACAGGTACAGCACGGGGTTAGATACAGAGTAAATCTCCCTCTACACTGTCCCCATCAAACACTCCCAGGACAGGTACAGCATGGGGTTAGATACAGAGTAAAACTCCCTCTACACTGTCCCCATCAAACACTCCCAGGACAGGTACAGCACGGGGTTAGATACAGAGTAAAGCTCCCTCTACACTGTCCCCGTCAAACACTCCCAGGACAGGTCCTGCACGGGGTTAGATACAGAGTAAAGCTCCCTCTACACTGTCCCCATCTAATACTCCCAGGACAGGTACAGCACAGGGTTAGATATAGAGTAAAGCTCCCTCTACACTGTCCCCATCAAACACTCCCAGGACAGGTACAGCACGGGGTTAGATACAGAGTAAAGCTCCCTCTACACTGTCCCCATCTAACACTCCCAGGACAGGTCCTGCACGGGGTTAGATACAGAGTAAAGCTCCCTCTACACTGTCCCCATCTAACACTCCCAGGACAGGTCCTGCACGGGGTTAGATACAGAGTAAAGCTCCCTCTACACTGTCCCCATCAAACACTCGCAGGACACGTATAGCACGGGGTTAGATACAGAGTAAAGCTCCCTCTACACTGTCCCCATCAAACACTCCCAGGACAGGTACAGCACGAGGTTAGATACAGAGTAAAGCTCCCTCCACGCTGTCCCCATCAAACACTCCCAGGACAGGTACAGCACGGGGTTAGATACAGAGTAAAGCTCCCTCTACACTGTCCCCATCAAACACTCCCAGGACAGGGACAGCACGGGGTTAGATACAGAGTAAAGCTCCCTCTACACTGTCCCCATCAAACACTCCCAGGTCAGGTACAGTACGGGGCTAGATACACAGTAAAGCTCCCTCTACACTGTCCCCATCAAACCCTCCCAGGACAGATACAGCATGGGGTTAGATACAGAGTAAAGCTCCCTCTACACTGTCCCCATCAAACACTCCCAGGTCAGGTACAGCACGGGGTTAGATACAGAGTAATGCTCCCTGTACACTGTCCCCATCAAACACTCCCAGGACAGGTACAGCACAGGGTTAGATACAGAGTAAAGCTCCCTCTACACTGTCCCCATCAAACACTCTCAGGGCAGGTACAGCACGGGGTTAGATACAGAGTAAAGCTCCCTCTACACTGTCCCCATCAAACACTCCCAGGACAGGTACAGCACGGGCTTAGATACAGAGTAAAGCTCCCTCTACACTGTCCCCATCAAACACTCCCAGGACAGGTACAGCATGGGGTTAGATACAGAGTAAATCTCCCTCTACACTGTCCCCATCTAACAATCCCAGGACAGGGACAGCACGGGGTTAGATACAGAGTAAAGCTCCCTCTGCACTGTTCCCATCAAACACTCCCAGGACAGGTACAGCACGGGGTTAGATACAGAGTAAAGCTCCCTCTGCACTGTTCCCATCAAACACTCCCAGGACAGGTACAGCACGGGGTTAGAGACAGAGTAAAGCTCCCTCTGCACTGTTCCCATCAAACACTCCCAGGACAGGTACAGCACGGGGTTAGATACAGAGTAAAGCTTCCTCTACACTGTCCCCATCAAACACTTCCAGGACAGGGACAGCACGGGGTTAGAGACAGAGTAAAGCTCCCTCTGCACTGTCCCCATCAAACACTTCCAGGACAGGTACAGCACGGGGTTAGAGACAGAGTAAAGCTCCCTCTACACAGTCCCCATCAAACACTCCCAGGACAGGTACAGCACGGGGTTAGAGACAGAGTAAAGCTCCCTCTGCACTGTCCCCATCAAACACTGCCAGGACAGGTACAGCACGGGGTTAGATACAGAGTAAAGCTCCCTCTACACTGTCCCCATCAAACACTCCCAGGACAGGGACAGCACGGGGTTAGATACAGAGTAAAGCTCCCTCTACACTGTCCCCATCAAACACCCCCAGGACAGGGACAGCACGAGGTTAGATACAGAGTAAAGCTCCCTCTGCACTGTCCCCATCAAACACTCCCAGGACAGGTACAGCACGGGGTTAGATACAGAGTAAAGCTCCCTCTACACTGTCCTCATCAAACACTCCCAGGACAGGTACAGCACGGGGTTAGATACAGAGTAAAGCTCCCTCTACACTGTCCCCATCAAACACTCCCAGGCCAGGTACAGCACGGGGTTAGATACAGAGTAAAGCTCCCTCTGCACTGTCCCCATCAAACACTCCCAGGACAGGTACAGCACGGGGTTAGATACAGAGTAAAGCTCCCTCTCCACTGTCCCCATCAAACACTCCCAGGACAGGTACAACACGGGGTTAGATACAGAGTAAAGCTCCCTCTACACTGTCCTCATCAAACACTCCCAGGACAGGTACAGCACGGGGTTAGATACAGAGTAAAGCTCCCTCTACACTGTCCCCATCAAACACTCCCAGGACAGGTACAGCACGGGGTTAGATACAGAGTAAATCTCCCTCTACACTGTCCCCATCAAACACTCCCAGGACAGGTACAGCATGGGGTTAGATACAGAGTAAAACTCCCTCTACACTGTCCCCATCAAACACTCCCAGGACAGGTACAGCACGGGGTTAGATACAGAGTAAAGCTCCCTCTACACTGTCCCCGTCAAACACTCCCAGGACAGGTCCTGCACGGGGTTAGATACAGAGTAAAGCTCCCTCTACACTGTCCCCATCTAATACTCCCAGGACAGGTACAGCACAGGGTTAGATATAGAGTAAAGCTCCCTCTACACTGTCCCCATCAAACACTCCCAGGACAGGTACAGCACGGGGTTAGATACAGAGTAAAGCTCCCTCTACACTGTCCCCATCTAACACTCCCAGGACAGGTCCTGCACGGGGTTAGATACAGAGTAAAGCTCCCTCTACACTGTCCCCATCTAACACTCCCAGGACAGGTCCTGCACGGGGTTAGATACAGAGTAAAGCTCCCTCTACACTGTCCCCATCAAACACTCGCAGGACACGTATAGCACGGGGTTAGATACAGAGTAAAGCTCCCTCTACACTGTCCCCATCAAACACTCCCAGGACAGGTACAGCACGAGGTTAGATACAGAGTAAAGCTCCCTCCACGCTGTCCCCATCAAACACTCCCAGGACAGGTACAGCACGGGGTTAGATACAGAGTAAAGCTCCCTCTACACTGTCCCCATCAAACACTCCCAGGACAGGGACAGCACGGGGTTAGATACAGAGTAAAGCTCCCTCTACACTGTCCCCATCAAACACTCCCAGGTCAGGTACAGTACGGGGCTAGATACACAGTAAAGCTCCCTCTACACTGTCCCCATCAAACCCTCCCAGGACAGATACAGCATGGGGTTAGATACAGAGTAAAGCTCCCTCTACACTGTCCCCATCAAACACTCCCAGGTCAGGTACAGCACGGGGTTAGATACAGAGTAATGCTCCCTGTACACTGTCCCCATCAAACACTCCCAGGACAGGTACAGCACAGGGTTAGATACAGAGTAAAGCTCCCTCTACACTGTCCCCATCAAACACTCTCAGGGCAGGTACAGCACGGGGTTAGATACAGAGTAAAGCTCCCTCTACACTGTCCCCATCAAACACTCCCAGGACAGGTACAGCACGGGCTTAGATACAGAGTAAAGCTCCCTCTACACTGTCCCCATCAAACACTCCCAGGACAGGTACAGCACGGGGTTAGATACAGAGTAAAGCTCCCTCTACACTGTCCCCATCAAACACTCCCAGGACAGGTACAGCACGGGGTTAGATACAGAGTAAAGCTCCCTCTACACTGTCCCCATCAAACACTCCCAGGACAGGTACACCACTCTGTCAGTGGGAGTGGCTCAGTTGTTGTACAGGTGAAGGTGGAAAATGTCCCTGCTACGTGGCGGCGCCGAGGTCCCAGGTTCGATCCCGGCTCTGGTTCCCTGTCCGTGTGGAGTTTGCACATTCTCCCCGTGTTTGCGTGGGTCTCACCCCCACAACCCAGAGATGCGTGGGGCAGGTGGATTGGACACGCTAAATTGCCCCATAATTGGAAAAATTAAATTTAAAGAAAAAAAAAAGAAAGTGGAAAATGGTTTGTCCAGAATGGGATTAGGGGAGAGAGGGTGATGTGGCATTGAGCCCTTGACATTACATCAATAGTTACATGGCCTCTTGGCTGGTGAGATCCGCTGCACGCTGACGGGGGAACTCTGCTCCACATCCATTCGTCTCTTGTATTTCTGACGTCCTCCTCGCACACGGTCCAGCCGCACACCTGGAGCGACAGAAGGAGGAAGCAGGAGGATGGAGAGAAAGAGAGAGTGGGTTGAAAGCAAGGGTGAAAGAGGAGGGGCGAGAGAGAGAGGGGTTTGAGAGGGTGATAGTGAAAGGGAGAGAAAGTGGCATTGAGGGAGAAAGAGAGAAGGGTAGGGAGGGGGAGCGAGCGGGAGGGAAAGATAGAAAGTGACAGAGAGAGAGGGGGGATAAAGAGAGGATGATAGATAATTGTGAGACAGAAAAGATCAAGGGAGAGAGAGAGAATGTGACAGTGATGAAGAAACAGAAGGAGGGAAAGAAGGTGAAGGTGATAGGGAGGCAAGGGGGGGGAAGAGGGGAAGGGGAAGAGTGAGGGAGGAAGAGGAGGGGATATGATAGAGGGAGGGAAGAAAGAGAGATAGAGTGTGAGAAAAAAGGAGGATGGTGAAGTGCATCGGAGAGAGTTTCAGGAGAGTTCAATAGAGGAGAAAGAGGGGAGAGAATATAAAGACCGAGTAAAAGAGTTAAATCGATTGAAAGAGAGCATGAGGGAGAAACGAAGGAAAGGGTGGGTGAAAGTTAAACGCGCAGAGGGGAATGAGACAGAAAGAGAAGTGGAGAGAGAGAGGGTGGAGCAGGAAGGAGGGAAGGTGGAGAGTGTCAGAGGGAGAGAGAGAGAGAGACAGTTAAAAATCTGAAAACATAATTGCTGCAGTTAATATGATGGGCGCGGAATGGGAGTTGCCATGAGGGATTCGGAGGTGGGCACCCCTGTGAAGGGCATTGGCAGCGATGCCCACTGGAAACTAGCAGGGCAGGAAGATCCCAGCTTCAAGCATCAGAACAGGCTGCGTCTGGAACCCAGTCAATGTCCCTGAGCGGTACAGCATGACACTGAGCCCCGCCAGGAACACAGAAGACATCATTACCAGACTGACAGCTGTCAGCTGCATTGCTCCCTCAGCTTCTGCTGCAACAGGACACATTTCCCGGTACTTCCCACAACAACGGCAACAGCGGGAGAGCCTAACGTCCTCGGGGAACATTCGTCCTGCCCGAGTTCAGCAAAGAGCAATCTTTGTGCTTCCCGAAATCTTCCACCTCTGCAGCAAGGGCTTGAACCTGAGAGCATTCAATTCATTCCCTGTGCTTGTCGAGGCAAAAGCAACTACAACGAGGAATTGGGGCCTCCCCATGAGGCAGGGCTTCAGTGACCACAGGCAGATCACTTTACATGCGTCACATGTTGACTCTGCAATATATCAGAAAAGCAGAGGGAATCCTCTCCCTCCACATCCAGCGGCAATGAGACCATGAGCAGTGAATGATGCCTCGAGTGTCTTCATTCATAGAACATAGAACATAGAACATTACAGCGCAGTACAGGCCCTTCGGCCCTCGATGTTGCACCGACCTGTGAAACCACTTTAAAGCCCATCTACACTATTCCCTTATCGTCCATATGTCTATCCAATGACCATTTGAATGCCCTTAGTGTTGGCGAGTCCAGTACTGTTGCAGGCAGGGCATTCCATGCCCTTACTACTCTCTGAGTAAAGAACCTACCTCTCACATCTGTCCTATATCTATCTCCCTGTGGTAGTATGTATTGGGGGTCATGTGGGACTGGAAGCCCTAATGTCATTGGCTGACAGATCCCGGGTCCTGGTTGGCCGTTGACCTCATACTCCGCCCTGAAGGCGGAGTATAAGAAGCCGGTGCCTTCCCCCGCAGGCCAGTTTACTATCGGGCTGCTGGGGAACAGACACGCTTAATAAAGCCTCATCGACTTCACTCTATTCGTCTCACGGAGTCTTTGTGCGCTACACTCCCCTCAATTTAAAGCTATGTCCCCTCATGCTAGACATCACCATCCGAGGAAAAAGGCTCTCACTGTCCACCCTATCCAATCCTCTGATCATCATGTATGCCTCAATTAAGTCACCTCTTAACCTTCTTCTCTCTAACGAAAACAGCCTCAAGTCCCTCAGCCTTTCCTCCTAAGATCTTCCCTCCATACCAGGCAACATTCTGGTAAATCTTCTCTGCACCCTTTCCAATGCTTCCACATCCTTCCTATAATGTGGCGACCAGAATTGCACGCAATACTCCAAATGCGACCGCACCAGAGTTTTGTACAGCTGCAACATGACCTCATGGCTCCGAAACTCAATCCCTCTACCAATAAAAGCTAACACACCGTACGCCTTCTTAACAACCCTCTCAACCTGAGTGGCAACTTTCAGGGATCTATGTACATGGACACCGAGATCTCTCTGCTCATCCACACTGCCAAGAATCTTACCATTAGCCGAGTACTCCGTCTTCCTGTTATTCCTTCCAAAATGAATCACCTCACACTTTTCTGCATTAAACTCCATTTGCCACCTCTCAGCCCAGCGCTGCAGCTTATCTATGTCCCTCTGTAACTTGTAATATCCTTCTGCACTGTCCACAACTCCACCGACTTTAGTGTCATCTGCAAATTTACTCACCCATCCTTCTACGCCAGGTCATTTATAAAAATGACAAACAGCAGTGGCCCCAAAACAGATCCTTTTGGCCCCAAAACAGACCACTAGTAACTGGACTCCAGTCTGAACATTTCCCATCAACCACCACCCTTTGTCTTCTTCCAACTAGCCAATTTCTGATCCAAACTGCTAAACCACCCTGAATCCCATGCCTCGGTATTTTCTGCAATAGCCTACCGTGGGGAACCTTATCAAACGCTTTACTGAAATCCATATACACCACATCAACTGCGTTACCCTCATCCACCTGTTTGGTCACCTTCTCAAAGAACTCAATAAGGTTTGTGAGGCATGACCTACCCTTCACAAAACCGTGTTGACTATCTCTAATCAAATTATTCCTTTCCAGGTGATTATACATCCTATCTCTTATAAACCTTTCCAAGATTTTGCCCACAACAGAAGTAAGGCTCACTGGTCTATAGTTACCGGGGTTGTCTCTACTCCCCTTCTTGAACAAGGGGACAACATTTGCTATCCTCCAGTCTTCTGGCACTATTCCTGTAGACAAAGATTACTTAAAGATCAAAGCCAAAGGCTCAGCAATCTCCTCCCTAGCTTCCCAGAGAATCCTAGGATAAATCCCATCCGGCCCAGGGGACTTATCTATTTTCACACTTTCCAGAATTGCTAACACCTCCTCCTTATGAACCTCAAGCCCTTCTAGTCTAGTAGCCTGAATCTCAGTATTCTCCTCGACAACATTGTCTTTTTCCTGTGTGAATATTGACGAAAAATATTCATTTAGCACCTCTCCTATCTCCTCGGACTCCAAGCACAACTCCCCACAACTGTCCTTGACTGGCCCTACTCTTACCCGAGTCATTTGTTTATTCCTGACATATCTATAGAAAGCTTTAGGGTTATCCTTGATCCTACCTGCCAAAGACTTCTCATGTCCCCTCCTGGCTCTTCTTAGCTCTCTCTTTAGGTCCTTCCTAGCTAACTTGTAACTCTCGAGCGCCCTAACTGAACCTTCATGTCTCATCTTTACATAAGCCTCCTTCTTCCTCTTGACAAGTATTTCAACTGCTTTAGTAAACCACGGTTCCCTTGCTCGACCACTTCCTCCCTGCCTGACAGGTACATACTTATCAAGGACACGCAGTAGCTGTTCCTTGAACAAGCTCCACATTTCCATTGTGCCCATCCCCTGCAGTTTTCCTCTCCATCCGATGCAGCCTAAGTCTTGCCTCATCGCATCATAATTGCCTTTCCCCCAGATATAACTCTTGCCCTGAGGTATATACCTATCCCTTTTCATCACTAAAGTAAACTTAATTGAATTGTGGTCACTATCACCAAAGTGCTCACCTACCTCCAAATCTAACACCTGCCCTGGTTCATTACCCAGTACCAAATCCAATATGGCCTCGCCTCTCGTTGGCCTATCTACATACTGTGTCAGAACATAAGAACTAGGAGCAGGAGTAGGCCATCTGGCCCCTCGAGCCTGCTCCGCCATTCAATGAGATCATGGCTGATCTTTTGTGGACTCAGCTCCACTTTCCGGCCCGAACACCATAACCCTTAATCCCTTTATTCTTAAGAAAACTATCTATCTTTATCTTAAAAACATTTAATGAAGGAGCCTCTACTGCTTCACTGGGCAAGGAATTCCAGAGATTCACAACCCTTTGGGTGAAGAAGTTCCTCCTAAACTCAGTCCTAAATCTACTTCCCCTTATTTTGAGGCTAGTTCTGCTTTTACCCGCCAGTGGAAACAACCTGCCCACATCTATCCTGTCTATTCCCTTCATAATCTTATATGTTTGGATCCTCGCTGTCTTCAGGGGATGTCCCGGAGGACTGGAGAATAGCCAATGTTGTTCCTCTGTTTAAGAAGGGTAGCAAGGATAATCCCGGGAACTACAGGCCGGTGAGCCTTACTTCAGTGGTAGGGAAATTACTGGAGAGAATTCTTCGAGACAGGATCTACTCCCATTTGGAAGCAAATGGACGTATTAGTGAGAGGCAGCACGGTTTTGTGAAGGGGAGGTCGTGTCTCACTAACTTGATAGAGTTTTTCGAGGAGGTCACTAAGATGATTGATGCAGGTAGGGCAGTAGATGTTGTCTATATGGACTTCAGTAAGGCCTTTGACAAGGTCCCTCATGAAAGACTAGTACAAAAGGTGAAGTCACACGGGATCAGGGGTGAACTGGCAAGGTGGATACAGAACTGGCTAGGTCATAGAAGGCAGAGGGTAGCAATGGAGGGATGCTTTTCTAATTGGAGGGCTGTGACCAGTGGTGTTCCACAGGGATCAGTGCTGGGGCCTTTGCTCTTTGTAGTATATATAAATGATTTGGAGGAAAATGTAACTGGTCTGATTAGTAAGTTTGCAGACGACACAAAGGTTGGTGGAATTGCGGATAGCGATGAGGACTGTCTGAGGATACAGCAGGATTTAGATTGTCTGGAGACTTGGGCGGAGAGATGGCAGATGGAGTTTAATCCGGACAAATGTGAGGTAATGCATTTTGGAAGGGCTAATGCAGGTAGGGAATATACAGTGAATGGTAGAACCCTCAAGAGTATTGAAAGTCAAAGAGATCTAGGAGTACAGGTCCACAGGTCATTGAAAGGGGCAACACAGGTGGAGAAGGTAGTCAAGAAGGCAGACGGCATGCTTGCCTTCATTGGCCGGGGCATTGAGTATAAGAATTGGCAAGTCATGTTGCAGCTGTATAGAACCTTAGTTAGGCCACACTTGGAGTATAGTGTTCAATTCTGGTCGCCACACTACCAGAAGGATGTGGAGGCTTTAGAGAGGGTGCAGAAGAGATTTACCAGAATGTTGCCTGGTATGGAGGGCATAAGCTATGAGGAGCGATTGAATAAACTCGGTTTGTTCTCACTGGAACGAAGGAGGTTGAGGGGCGACCTGATAGAGGTATACAAAATTATGAGGGGCATAGACAGAGTGGATAGTCAGAGGCTTTTCCCCAGGGTAGAGGGGTCAATTACTAGGGGGCATAGGTTTAAGGTGAGAGGGGCAAGGTTTAGAGTAGGTGTACGAGGCGAGTTTTTTACGCAGAGGGTAGTGGGTGCCTGGAACTCACTACCGGAGGAGGTAGTGGAGGCAGGGACGATAGGGACATTTAAGGGGCATCTTGACAAATATATGAATAGGATGGGAATAGAAGGATACGGACCCAGGAAGTGTAGAAGATTGTAGTTTAGTCGGGCAGTATGGTCGGCACGGGCTTGGAGGGCCGAAGGGCCTGTTCCTGTGCTGTACATTTCTTTGTTCTTTGTTCTAAGATCCCCCCTCATCCTTCTAAATCAGGAAACCCTCCTGCACACATTGGACAAAAACAGACCCATCTAAAGTACTCAAACTATAGCGTTTCCAATCAATATTTGGAAAGTTAAAGTCCCCCATAACAACCACCATGTTGCTTTCGCTCCTGTCCAGAATCATCTTTGCAATCCTTTCCTCTACATCTCTGGAACTTTTCGGAGGCCTATAGAAAACCCCTAACAGGGTGACCAATCCTTTCCTGTTTCTAACCTCAGCCCATACTACCTCAGTAGACGAGTCCTCATCAAACGTCCTTTCTGCCACCGTAATACTGTCCTTGACTAACAATGCCACCCCTCCTCCTCTTTTACCATCTTCCCTGAGCTGACTGAAATATCTAAACCCCGGCACCTGCAACAACCATTCCTGTCCCTGCTCTCTCATGTCTCCGAAATGGCCACAACATCGAAGTCCCAGGTACCAACCCATGCCGCAAGTTCACTTTAAACCATCTTCCTGCCTGCCGGTACACTCCTGCAACTTTGAAACCTTACTCATGACCTCACTACTCTCAACCTCCTGTATACTGGAGCTACAATTCAGGTTCCCAAACCCCTGCTGAACTAGTTTAAACCCTCCCGAAGAGCATTAGCAAATTTCCCCCCCAGGATATTTGTACCCCTCTGGTCCAGGTGTAGACCATCCCGTTTGTAGAGGTCCCACCGACCCCCCAATTATCCAGGTATCTGAATCCTTCCCGCCTGCGCCATCCCTGTAGCCACGTGTTCAACTCCTCTCTCTCCTTATTCCTCGTCTCGCTAGCATGTGGCACGGGTAACAACCCAGAGATAATAACTCTGTTTGTCCTAGATCTAAGTTTCCACCCTAGCCCCCTGAATTCCTGCCTGACATCCCTATCCGGCAGCAGTTCCCTGTGCCAGCTGTGTTTCTCAACCACCAGGAAAAACCAAGGGTGACTATTGGGCAACAAGGGTCAGCTGCTGACCCCACATGACCCCAGCTGATCACTGCTGTCGTACAACCAGCACCGTGCTGTCAATGGAATTGTGATGGAGCAGATAGGCATCTATTCCACCATCTGGATATCCCTCCCTGACAACACTGGGCGGAGATAATCCATATTAATGACTCGGATGAAGAGACACACAGTAATGTATCTGAGTTTGCTGATGATACGAAGCTCGATGAGAAGGTAAGCTGTGGGGAGGATATGGAGGCTGGAAAGAGATATAGACAGGTTAACAGAGTGGGCAACAAGATGGCAGCTGGATTATAATGTAGAGAAGTGTGAAACTATTCACTTCAGTCATAAGAGTAGAAAAGAGGCATGAAACTTATAAATATTTATGCTGAGAGAGACTTGGGTGTGTCTGTACAAGGACCACAGAGAGTTAGCCTGCAGATACAGCCAGTAATCAGGGAGCTAAATGCCCAGTTGGTCTTTATTGCAGAGAATGGGAGACAGGAATAAAGACGTTTTGTTCCAGTTGTACAGGGTGTTGGTGAGGCCACATCTGGAATACTGGGCGCGGTTTTGGTCTCCACATTTCAGGAACGATCCACTTGTACTGGAGGTTGTACATTGAAGGTTCACTAGATTGGTCCCTGCGATGCGGGGCTTCTCCAATGAGAGGCTGAACAAATTGGGTTTTTAATCTCTGGAGTTGAGAAGAAGGAGGTGATCTCACTGAAACCTACAAGATTGTGAAGGGGTTTGACAGGGTCGACACAGAGATTGTTTCCTTTGGTCAGGAATCTAAAACACGGGGCACAGTCTCGGGGTAAAGGGGGGGGGCATCATTTAGGACTGAGATGAGGAGAAATTACTTCACCCAAAGAGCTGTGAATCTTTGGAACTCTCGATGCCAGAGGGTTGCGGATGGTCCATTGTCCAATATGTTTACGGCCGGGATAGACAGATCTATGGTCAGTCAGCGTAAAGGGAATGGGGATATGGGGAAGGGGCTAAGTGTGATGCATTTGGCAGGACAAACAAGGCAAGTCTGACAGAAAGCAGAGGGTGGGGAGGAATGGGTCCTTCTCTGGCTGGTGAACGGTAACTAGCGGGGTGACTAGGGGTCAGTCCTCGGACCCCAACTGTTTACAATCTATAAATGAGCAGGGACAGAGAAACATGGCAAAATTTGCGGCTGATACTAATAAAATAGACGGGAAAACAGGCAGTGAAGAGGAGATAAAGATTTTACAGACGGATAGAGATAGGCTCGGAGATTGGGCCGAGATGTGTCAGATGGAGTTTAATGTGAATAAGTGAGAGGTTATCCATTTGGACCGAAAAAATAGAAAAGCAAATTATTATCTAAATGGAAACAGATTCAAAATGTGTCTGGGCAGAGGGAGCTGGGCAGAGGGAGCTGGGCAGAGGGAGCTGGGCAGAGGGAGCTGGGCAGAGGGAGCTGGGCAGAGGGGGCTGGGCAGAGGGAGCTGGGCAGAGGGGGCTGGGCAGAGGGGGCTGGGCAGAGGGGGCTGGGCAGAGGGAGCTGGGCAGAGGGAGCTGGGCAGAGGGAGCTGGGCAGAGGGAGCTGGGCAGAGGGAGCTGGGCAGAGGGAGCTGGGCAGAGGGATCTGGGCAGAGGGAGCTGGGCAGATGGAGCTGGGCAGAGGGAGCTGGGCAGAGGGAGCTGGGCAGAGGGAGCTGGGCAGAGGGATCTGGGCCGAGGGAGCTGGGCAGAGGGAGCTGGGCAGAGGGAGCTGGGCAGAGGGAGCTGGGCAGAGGGAGCTGGGCAGAGGGAGCTGGGCAGAGGGAGCTGGGCAGAGGGATCGGGGCAGAGGGATCGGGGCAGGGGGAGCTGGGCAGGGGGAACTGGGCAGGGGGAACTGGGCAGGGGGAACTGGGCAGGGGGAACTGGGCAGGGGGAACTGGGCAGGGGGAACTGGGCAGGGGGAACTGGGCAGGGGGAACTGGGCAGGGGGAACTGGGCAGTGGGAGCTGGGCAGAGGGATCTGGGCCCATTGAGCTGGGCAGAGGGAGCTGGGCAGAGGGATCGGGGCAGAGGGATCGGGGCAGGGGGAGCTGGGCAGGGGGAACTGGGCAGGGGGAACTGGGCAGGGGGAACTGGGCAGGGGGAACTGGGCAGGGGGAACTGGGCAGGGGGAACTGGGCAGGGGGAACTGGGCAGGGGGAACTGGGCAGGGGGAACTGGGCAGGGGGAACTGGGCAGTGGGAGCTGGGCAGAGGGATCTGGGCCCATTGAGCTGGGCAGAGGGATCTGGGCAGAGGGATCTGGGCAGAGGGATCTGGGCAGAGGGATCTGGGCAGAGGGATCTGGGCAGAGGGATCTGGGCAGAGGGAGCTGGGCAGAGGGAGCTGGGCAGAGGGAGCTGGGCAGAGGGAGCTGGGCAGAGGGAGCTGGGCAGAGGGAGCTGGGCAGAGGGAGCTGGGCAGAGGGAGCTGGGCCGGGGGAGCTGGGCAGAGGGAGCTGGGCAGAGGGAGCTGGGCAGAGGGAGCTGGGCAGAGGGATCTGGGCAGAGGGATCTGGGCAGGGGGATCTGGGCAGAGGGAGCTGGGCCGGGGGAGCTGGGCAGAGGGAGCTGGGCAGAGGGAGCTGGGCAGAGGGAGCTGGGCCGGGGGAGCTGGGCAGAGGGAGCTGGGCAGAGGGAGCTGGGCAGAGGGAGCTGGGCAGAGGGATCTGGGCAGAGGGATCTGGGCAGGGGGATCTGGGCAGAGGGAGCTGGGCCGGGGGAGCTGGGCAGAGGGAGCTGGGCAGAGGGAGCTGGGCAGAGGGAGCTGGGCAGAGGGAGCTGGACAGAGGGAGCTGGACAGAGGGAGCTGGACAGAGGGAGCCGGGCAGAGGGAGCCGGGCAGAGGGAGCCGGGCAGAGGGAGCCGGGCAGAGGGAGCCGGGCAGAGGGATCCGGGCAGAGGGAGCCGGGCAGAGGGATCTGGGCAGAGGGAGCTGGGCAGAGGGAGCTGGGCAGAGGGAGCTGGGCAGAGGGAGCTGGGCAGAGGGAGCTGGGCAGAGGGAGCTGGGCAGAGGGAGCTGGGCAGAGGGAGCTGGGCAGAGGGAGCTGGGCAGAGGGAGCTGGGCAGAGGGAGCTGGGCAGAGGGAGCTGGGCCGAGGGAGCTGGGCAGAGGGAGCTGGGCAGAGGGAGCTGGGCAGAGGGAGCTGGGCAGAGGGAGCTGGGCAGAGGGAGCTGGGCAGAGGGATCGGGCAGAGGGATCTGGGCCGAGGGAGATGGGCAGAGGGATCTGGGCAGAGGGATCTGGGCAGAGGGATCTGGGCAGAGGGGGCTGGGCAGAGGGAGCTGGGCAGAGGGATCTGGGCAGAGGGGGCTGGGCAGAGGGAGCTGGGCAGAGGGAGCTGGGCAGAGGGAGCTGGGCAGAGGGAGCTGGGCAGAGGGAGCTGGGCAGAGGGAGCTGGGCAGAGGGAGCTGGGCAGAGGGAGTTGGGCAGAGGGAGTTGGGCAGAGGGATCTGGGCAGAGGGAGCTGGGCAGAGGGAGCTGGGCAGAGGGATCTGGGCAGAGGGATCTGGGCAGAGGGGGCTGGGCAGAGGGAGCTGGGCAGAGGGAGCTGGGCAGAGGGAGCTGGGCAGAGGGATCTGGGCAGAGGGATCTGGGCAGAGGGAGCTGGGCAGAGGGAGCTGGGCAGAGGGATCTGGGCAGAGGGAGATGGGCAGAGGGAGCTGGGCAGAGGGAGCTGGGCAGAGGGAGCTGGGCAGAGGGAGCTGGGCAGAGGGAGCTGGGCAGAGGGATCTGGGCAGAGGGGGCTGGGCAGAGGGATCTGGGCAGAGGGAGATGGGCAGAGGGTTCTGGGCAGAGGGAGCTGGGCAGAGGGAGCTGGGCAGAGGGAGCTGGGCAGAGGGAGCTGGGCAGAGGGAGCTGGGCAGAGGGATCTGGGCAGAGGTTGCTGGGCCGAGGGAGCTGGGCAGAGGGAGCTGGGCAGAGGGAGCTGGGCAGAGGGAGCTGGGCAGAGGGGGCTGGGCAGAGGGAGCTGGGCAGAGGGAGCTGGGCAGAGGGATCTGGGCAGAGGGGGCTGGGCAGAGGGAGCTGGGCAGAGGGATCTGGGCAGAGGGATCTGGGCAGAGGGGGCTGGGCAGAGGGAGCTGGGCAGAGGGATCTGGGCAGAGGGATCTGGGCAGAGGGATCTGGGCAGAGGGGGCTGGGCAGAGGGGGCTGGGCAGAGGGATCTGGGCAGAGGGATCTGGGCAGAGGGGGCTGGGCAGAGGGAGCTGGGCAGAGGGAGCTGGGCAGAGGGATCTGGGCCGAGGGATCTGGGCAGAGGGATCTGGGCAGAGGGATCTGGGCAGGGGGATCTGGGCAGGGGGATCTGGGCAGAGGGAGCTGGGCAGAGGGAGCTGGGCAGAGGGAGCTGGGCAGAGGGATCTGGGCAGAGGGATCTGGGCCGAGGGATCTGGGCCGAGGGATCTGGGCAGAGGGGGCTGGGCAGAGGGAGCTGGGCAGAGGGAGCCGGGCAGAGGGAGCCGGGCAGAGGGAGCCGGGCAGAGGGAGCTGGGCAGAGGGAGCTGGGCAGAGGGAGATGGGCAGAGGGAGCTGGGCAGAGGGATCTGGGTGTCTTTGATCATGAATCACAGAGAGTTGGTTTGGGGGTACAGTGTGTCATTAAAAAGACAAATGGAATGTTGGCGTTTATTGCAAAAGGACTGGAGTATAAAAATAGAGAAGTGTTGTTGCAATTGTACAGGGTGTGGGTGAGACCACATCTGGAGTATTGTGTCCAGTTTTGGTCCCCTTATTTGAGGAAGGATGTGTCGACATTGGAGGCAGTTCAGAGGAGGGTCACCAGGTTGATTCCGGGGAGGAAGAGGTTAAAGTACGAGGAGAGATTAAACAGTTTGGTTTTATACTCGCTGGAGTTTAGAAGGATGAGAGGGGATCTGATCGAGGTGTATAAAATACTAAAAGGGATCGATAAAGTAACCTTAGACCAAATGTTCCGCCTTGTGGGGCAGTCTGGAACGAGAGGTCATAGATAGACAAAGAACAAAGAAATGTACAGCACAGGAACAGGCTCTTCGGCCCTCCAAGCCCGTGCCGACCATGCTGCCCGACTAAACTACAATCTTCTACACTTCCTGGGTCCGTATCCCTCTATTCGCATCCTATTCATATATTTGACAAGATGCCCCTTAAATGTCCACTACCCTCTGTGTAAAAAACTTGCCTCGTACATCTCCTCGAAACCTTGCCCCTCGCACCTTAAAACTATGCCCCCTAGTAATTGACCCCTCTACCCTGGGGAAAAATCTCTGACTATCCACTCTGACTATGCCCCTCATAATTTTCTAGACCTCTATCAGGTCGCCCCTCAACCTCCGTCGTTCTGCTTTCAGCCGCCAGTGGAAACAACCTGCCCGCATCTATCCTATCGATTCCCTTCATAATTTTATATGTTTCTATAAGATCCCCCGCATCCTTCTAAATTCCGAGTACAGTCCCAGTCTACTCAACCTCTCCTCGTAATCCAACCCCTTCAGCTCTGGGATTAACCTAGTGAATCTCCTCTGCACACCCCCCCAGTGCCAGTACGTCCTTTCTCAAGTAAGGAGACCAAAACTGAACACAATACTCCAGGTGTGGCCTCACTAACACCTTATACAATTGCAGCAGAACCTCCCTAGTCTTAAACTCCATCCCTCTAGCAATGAAGGACAAAATTCCATTTGCCTTCTTAATCACCTGTTGCACCTGAAAACCAACTTTTTGCGACTCATGCACTAGCACACCCAGGTCTCTCTGCACAGCAGCATGTTTTAATATTTTATCAATTAAATAATAATCCCTTTTGCTGTTATTCCTACCAAAATGGATAACCTCACATTTGTCAACATTGTATTCCATCTGCCAGACCCTAGCCCATTCACTTAGCCTGTCCAAATCCCTCTGCAGACTTCCAGTATCCTCTGCACTTTTTGCTTTACCACTTATCTTAGTGTCGTCTGCAAACTTGGACACATTGCCCTTGGTCCCCAACTCCAAATCATCTATGTAAATTGTCAACAACTGTGGGCCCAACACTGATCCCTGAGGGACACCACTAGCTACTGATTGCCAACCAGAGAAACACCCATTAATCCCCACTCTTTGCTTTCTATTAATTAACCAATCCTCTATCCATGCTACTACTTTCCCCTTAATGCCATGCATCTTTATCTTATGCAACAACCTTTTGTGAGGCACCTTGTCAAAAGCTTTCTGGAAATCCAGATATACCACATCCATTGGCTCCCCGTTATCTACCGCACTGTTAATGTCCTCAAAAGATTCCACTAAATTAGTTAGGCACGACCTGCCCTTTATGAACCCATGCTGCGTCTGCCCAATGGGACAATTTCCATCCAGATGCCTCGCTATTTCTTCCTTGATGATAGATTCCAGCATCTTCCCTACTACCGAAGTTAAGCTCACTGGCCTATAATTACCCCATTTGGAGTATCGTGAGCAGTTTTGGGCCCCGAATCTAAGGAAGGAAGTGCAGGCCTTGGAAAGGGTCCAGGGGAGGTTCACAAGTATGAACCCTGGAATGAAGAGCTTGTCGTATGAGGAGCGGATGAGAACTCTGGGTCTGTACTCGAGGGAGCTTTACTCTGTATCTAACCCCGTGCTGTACCTGTCCTGGGAGTGTTTGATGGGGACAGTGTAGAGGGAGCTTTACTCTGTATCTAACCCTGTGCTGTACCTGTCCTGGGAGTGTTTGATGGGGACAGTGTAGAGGGAGCTTTACTCTGTATCTAACCCCGTACTGTACCTGTCCTGGGAGTGTTTGATGCGGACAGTATAGAGGGAGCTTTACTCTGTCTCTAACCCCGTGCTGTACCTGTCCTGGGAGTGTTTGATGGGGACAGTGTAGAGGGAGCTTTACTCTGTATCTAACCCTGTGCTGTACCTGTCCTGGGAGTGTTTGATGGGGACAGTGTAGAGGGAGCTTTACTCTGTATCTAACCCTGTGCTGTACCTGTCCTGGGAGTGTTTGATGGGGACAGTGTTGAGGGAGCTTTACTATGTATCTAACCCCGTGCTGTACCTGTCCTGGGAGTGTTTGATGGGGACAGTGTAGAGGGAGCTTTACTCTGTATCTAACCCCGTGCTGTACCTGTCCTGGGAGTGTTTAATGGGGACAGTGTAGAGGGAGCTTTACTCTGTATCTAACCCGTGCTGTACCTGTCCTGGCAGTGTTTGATGGGGACAGTGTAGAGGGAGTTTTACTCTGTATCTAACCCCGTGCTGTACCTGTCCTGGGAGTGTTTGATGGGACAGTGTAGAGGGAGCTTTACTCTGTATCTAACCCCGTGCTGTACCTGTCCTGGGAGTGTTTGATGGGGACAGTGTAGAGGGAGCTTTACTCTGTATCTAACCCCGTGCTGTTCCTGTCCTGGGAGTGTTTGATGGGGACAGTGCAGAGGGAGCTTTACTCTGTATCTAACCCCGTGCTGTACCTGTCCTGGGAGTGTTTGATGGGGACAGTGTAGAGGGAGCTTTACTCTGTATCTAACCCCGTGCTGTTCCTGTCCTGGGAGTGTTTGATGGGGACAGTGCAGAGGGAGCTTTACTCTGTATCTAACCCCGTGCTGTACCTGTCCTGGGAGTGTTTGATGGGGACAGTGTAGAGGGAGCTTTACTCAGTATCTAACCCCGTGCTGTGCCTGTCCTGGGAGTGTTTGATGGGGACAGTGTAGAGGGAGATTTACTCTGTATCTAACCCTGTGCTGTACCTGTCCTGGGAGTGTTTTATGGAGACAGTGTAGAGGGAGCTTTACTCTGTATCTAACCCCGTGCTGTACCTATCCTGGGAGTGTTTGATGGGGACAGTGTAGAGGGAGCTTTACTCTGTATCTAACCCCGTGCTGTACCTGTCCTGGGAGTGTTTGATGGGGACAGTGTAGAGGGAGTTTTACTCTGTATCTAACCCCGTGCTGTACCTGTCCTGTGAGTGTTTGATGGGGACAGTGTAGAGGGAGCTTTACTCTGTATCTAACCCCGTGCTGCACCTGTCCTGGGAGTGTTTGATGGGGACAGTGTAGAGGGAGCTTTACTCTGTATCTAACCCCGTGCTATACCTGTCCTGTAAGGGTTTGATGGGGACAGTGTAGAGGCACCTTTACTCTGTATCTAACCCCGTGCTATACCGGTCCTGGGAGTGTTTGATGGGGATAGTGTCGAGGGAGCTTTACTCTGTATCTAACCCCGTGCTGTACCTGTCCGGGGAGTGTTTGATGAAATCTCTCTTTGCCTCTGTATCCACCAGCATCATTCTCTTCTTTCCTTTTTCTTACCTTCTTTTAGCATTCCCACTTTCAGACACTTCATAAAACGACAGGCTTGGCAGGATTTCCGTCTGCGCTTTGTGATTTCACACTCATTGGTGGCGGGACAGCTGTACTCGATGTTACCTGGGCCAAAGCAGAGAACAGTGTTACCCACAATCCACAATGTATGAACCTCACTGGGTCCAAATCCACTGTCCCCATCAAACACTCCCAGGGCAGGTACAGCACGGGGTTAGATACAGAGTAAAGCTCCCTGTACACTGTCCCCATCAAACACTCCCAGGACAGGAACAGCACGGGGTTAGATACAGAGTAAAGCTCCCTCTACACTGTCCCCATCAAACACTCCCAGGACAGGTACAGCACGGGGTTAGATACAGAGTAAAGCTCCCTCTACACTGTCCCCATCAAACACTCCCAGGACAGGTACAGCACGGGGTTAGATACAGAGTAAAGCTCCCTCTACACTGTCCCCATCAAACACTCCCAGGACAGGTACAGCACGGGGTTAGATACAGAGTAAAACTCCCTCTACACTGTCTCCATCAAACACTCCCAGGACAGGTACAGCACGGGGTTAGATACAGAGTAAAGCTCCCTCTACACTGTCTCCATCAAACACTCCCAGGACAGGTACAGCACGGAGTTAGATACAGAGTAAAGCTCCCTCCACACTGTCCCCATCAAACACTCCCAGGACAGGTACAGCACGGGGTTAGATACAGAGTAAAGCTTCCTCTACACTGTCCCCATCAAACACTCCCAGGACAGGTACAGCACGAGGTTAGATACAGAGTAAAGCTCCCTCTGCACTGTCCCCATCAAACACTCCCAGGACAGGTACAGCACGGGGTTAGATACAGAGTAAAGCACCCTCTACACTGTCCCCATCAAACACTCCCAGGACAGGTACAGCACGGGGTTAGATACAGAGTAAAGCTCCCTCTACACTGTCCCCATCAAACACACCCAGGACAGGTACAGCACGGGGTAAGATACAGAGTAAAGCTCCCTCTACACTGTCCCCATCAAACACTCCCAGGACAGGTACAGCACGGGGTTAGATACAGAGTAAAGCTCCCTCTACACTGTCCCCATCAAACACTCCCAGGACAGGTACAGCACGGGGTTAGATACAGAGTAAAGCTCCCTCTACACTGTCTCCATCAAACACTCCCAGGACAGGTACAGCACGGGGTTAGATACAGAGTAAAACTCCCTCTACACTGTCTCCATCAAACACTCCCAGGACAGGTACAGCACGGGGTTAGATACAGAGTAAAGCTCCCTCTACACTGTCCCCATCAAACACTCCCAGGACAGGTACAGCACGGGGTTAGATACAGAGTAAAGCTCCCTCTACACTGTCTCCATCAAACACTCCCAGGACAGGTACAGCACGGGGTGAGATACACAGTAAAGCTCGCTCGACACTGTCTCCATCAAACACTCCCAGGACAGGTACAGCACGGGGTTAGATACAGAGTAAAGCTCCCTCTACACTGTCCCCATCAAACACTCCGAGGACAAGTACAGCACGGGGTTAGATACAGAGTAAAGCTCCCTCTACACTGTCCCCATCAAACACTCCCAGGACAGGTACAGCACGGGGTTAGATACAGAGTAAAGCTCCCTCTACACTGTCCCCATCAAACACTCCGAGGACAAGTACAGCACGGGGTTAGATACAGAGTCAAGCTCCCTCTACACTGTCCCCATCAAACACTCCCAGGACAGGTACAGCACGGGGTTAGATACAGAGTAAAGCTCCCTCTGCACTGACTCCATCAAACACTCCCAGGACAGGTACAGCATGGGGTTAGATACAGAGTAAAGCTCCCTCTACACTGTCCCCATCAAACACTCCCAGGACAGGTACAGCACGGGGTTAGATACAGAGTAAAGCTCCCTCTACGCTGTCCCCATCAAACACTCCCAGGACAGGTGCAGCGCGGGGTTAGATACAGAGTAAAGCTCCCTCTACACTGTCCCCATCAAACACTCCCAGGACAGGTACAGCACGGGGTTAGATACAGAGTAAAGCTCCCTCTACACTGTCCCCATCAAACACACCCAGGACATATACAGCACGGGGTTAGATACAGAGTAAAGCTCCCTCTACACTGTCCCCATCAAACACTCCCAGGACAGGGACAGCACGGGGTTAGATACAGAGTAAAGCTCCCTCTACACTGTCCCCATCAAACACTCCCAGGACAGGTACAGCACGGGGTTAGATACAGAGTAAAGCTCCCTCTACACTGTCCCCATCAAACACTCCCAGGACAGGTACAGCACGGGGTTAGATAGAGAGTAAAGCTCCCTCTGCATTGATTCCATCAAACACTCCCAGGACAGGTACAGCACGGGGTTAGATACAGAGTAAAGCTCCCTCTGCACTGACTCCATCAAACACTCCCAGGACAGGTACAGCATGGGGTTAGATACAGAGTAAAGCTCCCTCTACACTGTCCCCATCAAACACTCCCAGGACAGATACAGCACGAGGTTAGATACAGAGTAAAGCTCCCTCTACACTGTCCCCATCAAACACTCCCAGGACAGGTACAGCACGGGGTTAGATACAGAGTAAAGCTCCCTCTACGCTGTCCCCATCAAACACTCCCAGGACAGGTGCAGCGCGGGGTTAGATACAGAGTAAAGCTCCCTCTACACTGTCCCCATCAAACACTCCCAGGACAGGTACAGCACGGGGTTAGATACAGAGTAAAGCTCCCTCTACACTGTCCCCATCAAACACACGCAGGACATATACAGCACGGGGTTAGATAAAGAGTAAAGCTCCCTCTACACTGTCCCCATCAAACACTCCCAGGACAGGGACAGCACGGGGTTAGATACAGAGTAAAACTCCCTCTACACTGTCTCCATCAAACACTCCCAGGACAGGTACAGCACGGGGTTAGATACAGAGTAAAGCTCCCTCTACACTGTCCCCATCAAACACTCCCAGGACAGGTACAGCACGGGGTTAGATACAGAGTAAAGCTCCCTCTACACTGTCTCCATCAAACACTCCCAGGACAGGTACAGCACGGGGTGAGATACACAGTAAAGCTCGCTCGACACTGTCTCCATCAAACACTCCCAGGACAGGTACAGCACGGGGTTAGATACAGAGTAAAGCTCCCTCTACACTGTCCCCATCAAACACTCCGAGGACAAGTACAGCACGGGGTTAGATACAGAGTAAAGCTCCCTCTACACTGTCCCCATCAAACACTCCCAGGACAGGTACAGCACGGGGTTAGATACAGAGTAAAGCTCCCTCTACACTGTCCCCATCAAACACTCCGAGGACAAGTACAGCACGGGGTTAGATACAGAGTCAAGCTCCCTCTACACTGTCCCCATCAAACACTCCCAGGACAGGTACAGCACGGGGTTAGATACAGAGTAAAGCTCCCTCTGCACTGACTCCATCAAACACTCCCAGGACAGGTACAGCATGGGGTTAGATACAGAGTAAAGCTCCCTCTACACTGTCCCCATCAAACACTCCCAGGACAGGTACAGCACGGGGTTAGATACAGAGTAAAGCTCCCTCTACGCTGTCCCCATCAAACACTCCCAGGACAGGTGCAGCGCGGGGTTAGATACAGAGTAAAGCTCCCTCTACACTGTCCCCATCAAACACTCCCAGGACAGGTACAGCACGGGGTTAGATACAGAGTAAAGCTCCCTCTACACTGTCCCCATCAAACACACCCAGGACATATACAGCACGGGGTTAGATACAGAGTAAAGCTCCCTCTACACTGTCCCCATCAAACACTCCCAGGACAGGGACAGCACGGGGTTAGATACAGAGTAAAGCTCCCTCTACACTGTCCCCATCAAACACTCCCAGGACAGGTACAGCACGGGGTTAGATACAGAGTAAAGCTCCCTCTACACTGTCCCCATCAAACACTCCCAGGACAGGTACAGCACGGGGTTAGATAGAGAGTAAAGCTCCCTCTGCATTGATTCCATCAAACACTCCCAGGACAGGTACAGCACGGGGTTAGATACAGAGTAAAGGTCCCTCTGCACTGACTCCATCAAACACTCCCAGGACAGGTACAGCATGGGGTTAGATACAGAGTAAAGCTCCCTCTACACTGTCCCCATCAAACACTCCCAGGACAGATACAGCACGAGGTTAGATACAGAGTAAAGCTCCCTCTACACTGTCCCCATCAAACACTCCCAGGACAGGTACAGCACGGGGTTAGATACAGAGTAAAGCTCCCTCTACGCTGTCCCCATCAAACACTCCCAGGACAGGTGCAGCGCGGGGTTAGATACAGAGTAAAGCTCCCTCTACACTGTCCCCATCAAACACTCCCAGGACAGGTACAGCACGGGGTTAGATACAGAGTAAAGCTCCCTCTACACTGTCCCCATCAAACACACGCAGGACATATACAGCACGGGGTTAGATAAAGAGTAAAGCTCCCTCTACACTGTCCCCATCAAACACTCCCAGGACAGGGACAGCACGGGGTTAGATACAGAGTAAAGCTCCCTCTACACTGTCCCCATCAAACACTCCCAGGACAGGTACAGCACGGGGTTAGATACAGAGTAAAGCTCCCTCTACACTGTCTCCATCAAACACTCCCAGGACAGGTACAACACGGGGTGAGATACAGAGTAAAGCTCCCTCGACACTGTCTCCATCAAACACTCCCAGGACAGGTACAGCACGGGGTTAGATACAGAGTAAAGCTCCCTCTACACTGTCCCCATCAAACACTCCCAGGACAGGTACAGCACAGGGTTAGATACAGAGTAAAGCTCCCTCTACACTGTCCCCATCAAACACTCTCAGGACAGGTGCAGCACGGGGTTAGATACAGAGTAAAGCTTCCTCTACACTGTCCCCGTCAAACACTCCCAGGACAGGTACAGCACGGGGTTAGATACAGAGTAAAGCTCCCTCTACACTGTCCCCGTCAAACACTCCCAGAACAGGGACAGCACGGGGTTAGATACAGAGTAAAGCTCCCTCTACACTGTCCCCATCAAACACACCCAGGACAGGTACAGCACGGGGTTAGATACAGAGTAAAGCTCCCTCTACACTGTCCCCATCAAACACTCCCAGGACAGGTACAGCACAGGTTTAGATACAGAGTAAAGCTCCCTCTACACTGTCGCCATCAAACACTCCCAGGACAGGTACAGCACGGGGTTAGATACAGAGTAAAGCTCCCTCTGCACTGTCCCCATCAAACACTCCCAGGACAGGTACAGCACGGGGTTAGATACAGAGTAAAGCTCCCTCTGCACTGTCCCCATCAAACACTCCCAGGACAGGTACAGCACGGGGTAAGATACAGAGTAAAGCTCCCTCTGCACTGACTCCATCAAACACTCCCAGGACAGGTACAGCACGGGGTTAGATACAGAGTAAAGCTCCCTCTGCACTGACTCCATCAAACACTCCCAGGACAGGTACAGCATGGGGTTAGATACAGAGTAAAGCTCCCTCTACACTGTCCCCATCAAACACTTCCAGGACAGGTACAGCACGAGGTTAGATACAGAGTAAAGCTCCCTCTACACTGTCCCCATCAAACACTCCCAGGACAGGTACAGCACGGGGTTAGATACAGAGTAAAGCTCCCTCTACGCTGTCCCCATCAAACACTCCCAGGACAGGTGCAGCGCGGGGTTAGATACAGAGTAAAGCTCCCTCTACACTGTCCCCATCAAACACTCCCAGGACAGGTACAGCACGGGGTTAGATACAGAGTAAAGCTCCCTCTACACTGTCCCCATCAAACACACCCAGGACATATACAGCACGGGGTTAGATACAGAGTAAAGCTCCCTCTACACTGTCCCCATCAAACACTCCCAGGACAGGGACAGCACGGGGTTAGATATAGAGTAAAGCTCCCTCTACGCTGTCCCCATCAAACACTCCCAGGACAGGTACAGCACGGGGTTAGATACAGAGTAAAGCACCCTCTACACTGTCCCCAACAAACACTCCCAGGACAGGTACAGCACGGGGTTAGATACAGAGTAAAGCTCCCTCTACACTGTCCCCATCAAACACACCCAGGACATATACAGCACGGGGTTAGATACAGAGTAAAGCTCCCTCTACACTGTCCCCATCAAACACTCCCAGGACAGGGACAGCACGGGGTTAGATACAGAGTAAAGCTCCCTCTACACTGTCCCCATCAAACACACCCAGGACAGGTACAGCACGGGGTTAGATACAGAGTAAAGCTCCCTCTACACTGTCCCCATCAAACACTCCCAGGACAGGTACAGCACGGGGTTAGATACAGAGTAAAGCTCCCTCTACACTGTCCCCATCAAACACTCCCAGGACAGGGACAGCACGGGGTTAGATACAGAGTAAAGCTCCCTCTACACTGTCCCCATCAAACACACCCAGGACAGGTACAGCACGGGGTTAGATACAGAGTAAAGCTCCCTCTACACTGTCCCCATCAAACACTCCCAGGACAGGTACAGAACGGGGTTAGATACAGAGTAAATCTCCCTCTACGCTGTCCCCATCAAACACTCCCAGGACAGGTGCAGCGCGGGGTTAGATACAGAGTAAAGCTCCCTCTACACTGTCCCCATCAAACACTCCCAGGACAGGTACAGCACGGGGTTAGATACAGAGTAAAGCTCCCTCTACACTGTCCCCATCAAACACACCCAGGACATATACAGCACGGGGTTAGATACAGAGTAAAGCTCCCTCTACACTGTCTCCATCAAACACTCCCAGGACAGGGACAGCACGGGGTTAGATATAGAGTAAAGCTCCCTCTACGCTGTCACCATCAAACACTCCCAGGACAGGTACAGCACGGGGTTAGATACAGAGTAAATCACCCTCTACACTGTCCCCAACAAACACTCCCAGGACAGGTACAGCACAGGGTTAGATACAGAGTAAAGCTCCCTCTACACTGTCCCCATCAAACACACCCAGGACATATACAGCACGGGGTTAGATACAGAGTAAAGCTCCCTCTACACTGTCCCCATCAAACACTCCCAGGACAGGGACAGCACGGGGTTAGATACAGAGTAAAGCTCCCTCTACACTGTCCCCATCAAACACACCCAGGACAGGTACAGCACGGGGTTAGATACAGAGTAAAGCTCCCTCTACACTGTCCCCATCAAACACTCCCAGGACAGGTACAGCACCAGGTTAGATACAGAGTAAAGCTTCCTCTACAGTGTCCCCGTCAAACACTCCCAGGACAGGTACAGCACGGGGTTAGATATAGGGTAAAGCTCCCTCTACACTGTCCCCATCAAACACTCCCAGGACAGGTACAGCACGGGGTTAGATACAGAGTAAAGCTCCCTCTACACTGTCCCCATCAAACACTCCCAGGACAGGTACAGCACGGGGTTAGATACAGAGTAAAGCTCCCTCTACACTGTCCCCATTTAATGACGCTGCCTTTTATCTGATGATCAACATCTATTTTACAAGTTTGACAATCTGAGGACTGAGTAAAGTCTACCTCATGGATAATGTGGAGTTTTGAGCACTCCCTGTGTTCGCTCCTCTTCCTTGGAAGTCTTTCCAGAATGTTTCAGGGAATATCTCACACACATTCCTGCCACACTTTCCATTTTCTACCAGTGCTACCAGTGAATTGTGGGCAGTTTTCTGGCACCTGCGGGCGAGTGGGCGGGTGTGGCAGTCACCACTGTTTGTATAATAGTTGTATTAGAGGTAATACGGTAAGGCCCCTGTACTACAGGTACTGGGGTACATCCCTGTCTGCTGGTTCCGCCCAGTAGGCGGAGTATAAATGTGTGTGCTCACCGAGCTGCAGCCATTTCGGTAGCAACTGCAGGAGGCAACACATCTCTGCTTAATAAAGCCTCGATTAGTCTCGTTATGTGAGAATACCTTTAAGACATGGATGTTTAAGCAATGTACCTTTAAGAAAACAGTGATGTCAGAGAGTGGGTGGGGCTGAGCTCAGGTCAGCCATTTTGCAGGTTTTTAGTTTCAGTTTAGAAAGCAGCTTGTGTGTGTCTGTGTGTTTCCAGAGAGCTGCAAGGTTTGAAAAGAGCTTGGGAAGTGTCTGTGTTTGCAGTGAGCTGGATCTCTGCCATGAAAGACTATCTCTGGATCATTTGGGTGATTTAAACTTATAATAGTAAAGCCTTTAACCTGATGTGATTCTGTTTAAAGGTGTTACGTCTCTTGGAAGTTTGAAGGAACATTTTAAGGAATTATTCACAGTTGCAATATTTTCTGAGTTATCTTTGAAGTAAGGGGTGTTAAGAGATCCAATGTTTATTTAAGATGTTAAGTTGAGTTCATGGAATAAACAGTGTTTTGTGTTTAAAAACCCACGTGTCCATAATTGTAATATCACACCTAGGGAACAAGCCGTGTGCTCGGAAAAGCAACAAATACATTAAAAGGAAAGGTTGGTTGAACTCCATGGTACATTTTGGGGTTCTAAAAAAGCCTCGCCCATAACACTCTCTACTCTCGTCTCGTCGTAATTGATAGTGCATCAATTTATTAAGCAGAGATATTACAGCGATGGAACTACGCATCAAGCCAGGTCGCCTGCAGCTGCACCCTCAGGCAGCCAACGCCACGCGGCCTTCGACCACTGGCTAGCTTGCTTCGAAAGCGACCTCGGATCAGCGACAGAAGAACCCTCGGACGCACAGAAACCCCAGATCCTGTACTCACGGGTGAGCTCCAAGATTTTTCCCCTTATCCAGGACGCGCCCAACTACACTGAGGCCATAACGCTTCTGAAAGGGAACTACACCCGGCCGATCGACAAACTCTACGCCAGGCACCTCCTGTCCACGCGGTAACAACTCCCCGGTGAGTCACTGGACGATTTCTGGCGTACCCTGCACATCCTGGCGAGGAACTGCGATTGCCAGGCAGTTTCGGCCGTTGAACATACAGAACTCTTAATCAGGGACGCTTTCGTTACGGGCATGGGATCGGTGTACATCCGCCAGTGCCTTTTAGAAGGGGTTACTAACTCGCGAACTCGCTAACGGTAGCCTCCCAAAACGTACAATAGTACGCCTCCGACCACAGGGCGTCCCCCTCATGGACATTGTGGGCCCCACCAGCGGCCGCCCCCAGCCAACCTCAAGGCTGTGGCGCGCGGGAGCCAACCAACCCCGGGGGCCCAAGTGCTATTTCTGCGGGCAGACAAAGCACCCCCGGCAGCGCTGCCCGGCGCAGAGCGCAAGCTGCAAGGCCTGCGGGAAGAAGGGACATTTCGCTGCGGTGTGCCAGGCCCGGTCGATCGCTGCTGTATCTCGGCCCATTGTTCCTGCACCCCCCACGTGCGACCCGTGGGCACCGCCATCTTCGGCGCCATTTGGACGGCGCCTCAGGACCCCTGCTCGTCAGGCACTTCATCGGGCCGCTCATCGCCTGTCACCGCGCTGACCAGCCTGGGGCCCCCCAACACCAGCCGCAGCTCGCCTCCATCATGCTCGACCAGTCCGCACAACCTCGCAACCCCGACAACGACGGTGAAAGTCGGTGGCCACAAGACATCTTGCCTTCTCGACTCCGGGAGCACGGAGAGCTTCTTCCACCCCGATACGGTAAGGCGCTGCTCCCTCGCGGTACACCCCGTTACCCAGAGAATCTCCCTGGCCTCCGGATCCCACTCCGTGGCGATCCGGGGGTACTGCATCGCCACCCTCACCGTCCAGGGCACAGAGTTCAGCAACTGCCGGCTCTACGTCCTCCCCAACCTCTGCGCTGCCCTGCTACTCGGCCTGGACTTCCAGTGCAACCTCCAAAGTCTAACTCTAAAATTCGGCGAACCCCTACCACCCCTCACCGTGTGCGGCCTCACGACCCTTAAGGTCGACCCACCCTCCCTGTTTGCAAACCTCACCCCGGATTGCAAATCCGTCGCTACCAGGAGCAGACGGTACAGCGCCCAGGACAGGACCTTCATCAGGTCGGAGGTCCAGCGGCTACTGTGGGAAGGCATCATCGAGGCCAGCAACAGCCCCTGGAGAGCTCAAGTGGTAGTAGTAAAGACTGGGGAGAAACACAGGATGGTCGTGGACTACAGCCAGGCCATCAATCGGTACACGCAGCTCGACGCGTACCCCCTCCCACGCAGATCTGATATGGTCAATCAGATTGCACAGTACCGGGTCTTCTCAACAGTGGACGTGAAATCTGCCGACCACCAGCTCCCCATTCGCAAGGCGGACCGCCCGTACACTGCGTTTGAAGCGGACGGCTGCCTTTACCACTTCCTTCGGGTTCCCTTCGGCGTCACTAATGGGGTCTCGGTCTTCCAACGGGAGATGGACCGAATGGTTGACCGGTACGGACTGCGAGCCACTTTCCCGTACCTGGACAACGTCACCATCTGCGGCCACGACCAGCAGGACCACGACGCTAACCTTTCCAAATTCCTCCACACCGCCAAACTCCTCAACCTAACCCACAACAAGGAGAAGTGCGTGTTCAGCACGAACCGATTAACCATCCTCGGCTATGTGGTCCAGAACGGAGTTCTGGGGCCCGACCCCGATCGCATGCGCCCCCTCATGGATCTCCCCCTTCCCCACTGCCCCAAGGCCCTCAAACGATGCCTGGGGTTCTTTTCGTATTACGCCCAGTGGGTCCCTAACTATGCGGACAAGCCCCGCCCACTCATCCACTCCACCGGTTTCCCACTGACGGCCGAGGCTCACCAGGCCTTCAACCGGATCAAGGCCGACATCGCCAAGGCCGCTATGCACGCGGTCGACGAGACGTTCCCCTTCCAAGTCGAGAGCGATGCATCGGACGACGCTCTGGCCGCCACCCTCAACCAGGCAGGCAGGCCCGTGGCATTCTTTTCCTGCACCCTCCATGCCTCCGAAATTCGGCACTCCTCTGTCGAAAAGGAGGCCCAAGCCATCGTTGAAGCTGTGCGGCACTGGAGGCATTACCTGGCCGGCAGGAGATTCACTCTCCTCACTGACCAACGGTCGGTTGCCTTTATGTTCAACAACACACAGCGGGGCAAGATCAAAAATGATAAGATCTTGCGGTGGAGGATCGAGCTCTCTATCTGCAATTACGAGATTTTGTATCGCCCCAGGAAGCTCAACGAGCCCCCCGATGCCCTATCCCGAGGTACATGTACCCGCGCACAAGTGGACCGACTCCGGACCCTGCACGACAATCTCTGTCACCCAGGGGTCGCCCGGTTCTTTCGCTTCACAAAGGCCCGCAACCTGCCCTACTCCATCGCGGAAGTCAGGGCAATCACCAGAGACTGCCAGGTGTGCGCGGAGTGCAAACCTCACTCCTACCGGCCAGACCGAGCGCACCTGGTGAAGGCCTCCCGCCCCTTTGAACGCCTCAGCATGGATTTCAAAGGGCCCCTCCCCTCCTTCGACCGACACATACTTCCTGAACGTGGTCGATGAATACTCCAGATTCCCTTTCGCCATCCCATGCCCCGATATGACGTCTGCCACGGTCATTAAAGCCCTCAATAGCATCTTCACCCTGTTCGGTTTCCCCGCTTACGTCCACAGCGACCGGGGATCCTCCTTCATGAGTGATGAGCTACGTCAGTTCCTGCTCAGCAAGGGCATCGCCTCGAGCAGGACGACCAGTTACAACCCCCGGGGAAACGGACAGGTGGAGAGGGAGAACAGGACGGTCTGGAAGGCCGTCCTCCTGGCCCTGCAGTCTAAAAATCTCCCGGTCTCCCGCTGGCAGGAAGTCCTCCCCGACGCCCTCCACTCCATCCGATCGCTACTTTGCACTGCGACTAATGAAGTGCCCCAGGAACGTCTCCTTGCCTTCCCCAGGAAGTCCACCTCAGGGGTTTCGCTCCCAACGTGGCTGGCAGCTCCAGGACCCGTCCTCCTCCGCAAACACGTGCGGCTCCACAAGGCGGACCCGTTGGTCGAAAGGGTACAACTGCTGCATGCGAACCAGCAGCACGCCTACCCCGACGGCCGCCAAGACACAGTCTCCCTCAGGGACCTGACACCAGCTGGTTCCCCTTGACAGCCCTTCCCGCTGACGCCCCGGATTGTAACAAAGTCCCGATCGATAGTGTGGTGTACCACGGTGCTGCAAGCACTGGGAATCACCCAGCTAAACCCGCTCGACACGGGGCTCTGTTACAATTGGGTTAGACCGCTCCCAGACAGTTTTCAATAATTTATAGTGAATGTACAGAGAGTATTTTCAACACTGTGTTCAGCCGAATATTCAAGAGATCCTACCCACTAGGTCCCATGTTTAATGAAATTAGTTCCAACACATTCCAAGCACTGTTTCAAAAACACTCATAGAGCCATCACATTGTACCGAGCATTTCCATCACATTATAGATAGGTAGAAACAGAAAATTCTGGAACTATTCAGCCAATCAGACATGATCTGTGAGAGACAAATGCTCGTTCTGCCTTTTGGAGAATTTTCTCGACTCACTATCGAGTCAGGTTTGCAATATATTAAAGAGAGACAAAGACATTATAGAGACGCATCCACCAAACTCTGGTGACGTCACAAGACATTATGGATAGTGTTTCCCACACATAACAGAGTGTGCTTCCAGAACATTCCACAGAGCCGTCGCAACATATTTTATTTTGGGGAAGAGCAGAGTCAATGTTTCAACACGACATTCAGAGAGCGTTTTCTGGGGTTTATTGCAATTGTTTTCATCACAATAGAAAGAGTGTTTAATCAGTGCAGAGAGCAATTCCTACACATTATAGTGTTTCCATCTTGTTAAACACACAGCTTTAAACATATAGGGCACGATCTACCAGCCATGTCCCGTGGGGTGTGACCTCCCCTGGAATCCCAGTGGCCGTTACGCCTGGCGAGATCTAATCAGACCCAGCGAGAGATCGCGATCTTGGTCGCACCCACACTGGGCAGGACCCAGTCTCGCACGGCGAAGCGAGTTTACGAACCCACTTAATCCGTGCTCGTGCCGTATCTCACAGAAACCTGGCATCTACCAACCTCATTGCAGCGATCCCAGACGGGCCCACTCACTAATGTTCCCACAGACGGCTGCACTCCGCTGGCTGAAGCTGCTCAGTGCTGGAAATGATGCTGAGTGCGCCTCGGAGGGGGGGGTCTGCGGCCTCGGAGGGGGTGGGGGGGGGTCTGCGGCCTCGGAGGGGGTGGGGGGGGGTCTGCGGCCTCGGAGGTATGGTGCGGGGTGGGGGGGGGTCTGCGGCCTCGGAGTGGGGGGGTTCTGCAGCCTCGGAGGGGGGTGTATGGCCTTGGTGGGGGGGGGGGGGTTGCCTCGGTGGGGGGGGGTGCGGGGTTGGGGGTGGGGGGGAGGAACAGAGTGTCATCAGATAGCGGGGTCAATTTCGGCTCAATGACCCTACTAATCACGCCCAGAGATGGAAATTCCCACACATTGTAGTGTTTGCAAGCCACTGTGTGCACACAGTTTTAAACTGAGAGAGATTCCTGCACATAATAAATAAATAATAATTATCTGTATTATTGTCACAAGTAGGCTTACATTAAAACTGTAATGAAGTTACTGTGAAAAGCCCCTAGTCGCCACATTCCGGCATCTGTTCGGGTACACTGAGGGAGAATTCAGAATGTCCAATTCACCTAACAGCATGTTTTTCGGGACTTGTGGGAGGAAACCGGAGCCCCCGGAGGAAACCCACGCAGACACGGGGAAAACGTGCAGACTCGGCACAGACAGTGACCCAAGCCGGGAATCGAACCTGGGACCCTGGAGCTGTGAAGCAACTGTGCTAACCACTGTGCTACCGTGCAGCCCTGTTACTGAGTGTCAGTCAAACACGCAGTGCAAAGTCAGGAATAGTAAGGTGAAAAAGTCACTGATAGGAGTAATCTATAGGCCACCAAATAGTAACATTATGGTGGGGCAGGCAATAAACAAAGAAATAACAGGTACATGTAGAAATGGTACAGCAGTTATCATGGGGGATTTTAATCTACATGTCAATTGGTTTAACCAGGTCGGTCAAGGCAGCCTTGAGGAGGAGTTTATAGAATGTATCCGCGATAGTTCCCTAGAACCGTATGTAATGGAACCTACGAGGGAACAAGCGGTCCTAGATCTGGTCCTGTGTAATGAGATGGGATGAGAGAAGAACTAGCTAAGGTAGACTGGGAGCAAAGACTTTATGGTGAAACAGTTGAGGAACAGTGGAGAACCTTCCAAGCGATTTTTCACAGTGCTCAGCAAAGGGTTATACCAACAAAAAGGAAGGACGGTAAAAAGAGGGAAAATCGACCGTGGATATCTAAGGAAATAAGGGAGAGTATCAAATTGAAGGAAAAAACATACAAAGTAGCAAAGATCAGTGGGAGACTAGGGGACTGGGAAATCTTTAGGGGGCAACAGAAAGCTGCTAAAAAAGCTATAAAGAAGAGGAAGATAGATTATGAGAGTAAACTTGCTCAGAATATAAAAACAGATCGTAAAAGTTTCTACAAATACATAAAACAAAAAAGAGTGGCTAAGGTAAATATTGGTCCTTTAGAGGATGAGAAGGGAGATTTAATAAAGGGAGATGAGGAAATGGCTGAGGAACTGAACAGGTTTTTTGGGTCGGTCTTCACAGTGGAAGACAGAAATAACATGCCAGTGACTGATGGAAATGAGGCTACGACAGGCGAGGACCTTGAGAGGATTGTTATCACCAAGGAGGTAGTGATGGGAAAGCTAATGGGGCTAAAGGTAGACAAGTCTCCTGGCCCTGATGGAATGCATCCCAGAGTGCTAAAAGAGACGGCTAGGGAAATTGCAAATGCACTAGTGATAATTTACCAAAATTCACTAGACTCTGGGGTGGTCCCAGAGGATTGGAAATTAACAAACGTGACACCACTGTTTAAAAAAGGAGGTAGGCAGAAAGCGGGTAATTATAGGCCAGTGAGCTTCACTTCGGTAGTGGGGAAGATGCTGGAATCTATCATCAAGGAAGAAATAGCGAGGCATCTGGATGGAAATTGTCCCATTGGACAGACGCAGCATGGGTTCAGAAAGGGGAGGTCGTGCCTAACTAATTTAGTGGAATCTTTTGAGGACATTAAGAGTGCGGTAGATAACGGGGAGCCAATGGATGTGGTATATCTGGATTTCCAGAAAGCCTTTGACAAGGTGCCTCACAAAAGGTTGTTGCATAAGATAAAGATGCATGGCATTAAGGGGAAAGTAGTAGCATGGATAGAGGATTGGTTAATTAATAGAAAGCAAAGAGTGGGGATTAATGGGTGTTTCTCTGGTTGGCAATCAGTAGCTAGTGGTGTCCCTCAGGGATCAGTGTTGGGCCCACAACTGTTCACAATTTACATAGATGATTTGGAGTTGGGGACCAAGGGCAATGTGCCCAAGTTTGCAGACGACACTAAGATAAGTGGTAAAGCAAAAAGTGCAGAGGATACTGGAAGTCTGCAGAGGGATTTGGACAGGCTAAGTGAATGGGCTAGGGTCTGGCAGATGGAATACAATGTTGACAAATGTGAGGTTATCCATTTTGGTAGGAATAACAGCAAAAGGGATTATTATTTAAATGATAAAATATTAAAACATGCTGCTGTGCAGAGAGACCTGGGTGTGCTAGTGCATGAGTCGCAAAAAGTTGGTTTTCAGGTGCAACAGGTGATTAAGAAGGCAAATGGAATTCTGTCCTTCATTGCTAGAGGGATGGAGTTTAAGACTAGGGAGGTTCTGCTGCAATTGTATAAGGTGTTAGTGAGGCCACACCTGGAGTATTGTGTTCAGTTTTGGTCTCCTTACTTGAGAAAGGACGTACTGGCACTGGAGGGTGTGCAGAGGAGATTCACTAGGTTAATCCCAGAGCTGAAGGGGTTGGATTACGAGGAGAGGTCGAGTAGACTGGGACTGTACTCGTTGGAATTTAGAAGGATGAGATGGGGATCTTATAGAAACATATAAGATTATGAAGGGAATAGATAGGATAGATGCGGGCGGGTTGTTTCCACTGGTGGGTGAAAGCAGAACTAGGGGGCATAGCCTCAAAATAAGGGGAAGTAGATTTAGGACGGATTGTAGGAGGAACTTCTTCACCCAAAGGGTTGTGAATCTATGGAATTCCTTGCCCAGTGAAGCAGTAGAGGCTCCTTCATTAAATGTTTTTAAGATAAAGATAGTTTTTTGAAGAATAAAGGGATTAAGGATTATGATGTTCGGGCTGGAAAGTGGAGCTGAGTCCACAAAAGATCAGCCATGATCTCATTGAATGGTGGAGCAGGCTCGAGGGGCCAGATGGCCGACTCCTGCTCCTAGTTCTTATGTTCTTATGTTCTTCCCCTCCCAAATTAACAAGGACACTCATCTTTAAGACCTTTGATAAAATGGACTTGGGGGGGGAAATGTCGGGACATTTTCTTCATTATCTCACCTACAGTGGAAACTGGATCCATAAAATAAAGAAGCAGGTCACCCGCGTACAAAGACACTGTCTGCCCGAGGGGCAGCACACAGCCCAGTGGATAGCACTGCTGCCTCAGGCACCGAGGAAGTAGGTCCGATCCCGGGAGCCAGTGTGGGGTCAGTGTGGGTCAGTGTGGGGTCAGTGTGGGTCAGTGTGGGGTCAGTGTGGGGTCAGTGTGGGGTCAGTGTGGGGTCAGTGTGGGGTCAGTGTGGGGTCAGTGTGGGGTCAGTGTGGGGTCAGTGTGGGGTCAGTGTGGGGTCAGTGTGGGGTCAGTGTGGGGTCAGTGTGGGGTCAGTGTGGGGTCAGTGTGGGGTCAGTGAGGGTCAGTGAGGGTCAGTGAGGGTCAGTGAGGGTCAGTGAGGGTCAGTGAGGGTCAGTGAGGGTCAGTGAGGGTCAGTGAGGGTCAGTGAGGGTCAGCGTGGGGTCAGTGAAGGTCATTGTGGGTCAGCGTGGGGTCAGTGAATGTCAGTGTGTTCCGATGCACTGCTGCAAATTCTTAATGTAAGATATTAAAATCTCCCATTGCCTGTTTTAAAACACAACCTGCCACCTATTGGTCTGTGTCTGTGCTCAGACTGACCGTGTCGGGTCCGGAGCCCCCACCCACACACACTGACCGTGTCGGGTCCGGAGCCCCCACCCACACACACTGACCGTGTCGGGTCTGGAGCCCCCACCCACACACACTGACCGTGTCGGGTCCGGAGCCCCCACCCACACACACTGACCGTGTCGGGTCCGGAGCCCCCACCCACACACACTGACCGTGTCGGGTCCGGAGCCCCCACCCACACACACTGACCGTGTCGGGTCCGGAGCCCCCACCCACACACACTGACCGTGTCGGGTCCGGAGCCCCCACCCACACACACTGACCGTGTCGGGTCCGGAGCCCCCACCCACACACACTGACCGTGTCGGGTCCGGAGCCCCCACCCACACACACTGACCGTGTCGGGTCCGGAGCCCCCACCCACACACACTGACCGTGTCGGGTCCGGAGCCCCCACCCTGCCACACTGACCGTGTCGGGTCCGGAGCCCCCACCCACACACACTGACCGTGTCGGGTCCGGAGCCCCCACCCACACACACTGACCGTGTCGGGTCCGGAGCCCCCACCCACACACACTGACCGTGTCGGGTCCGGAGCCCTCACCCACACACACTGACCGTGTCGGGTCCGGAGCCCCCACCCTGCCACACTGACCGTGTCGGGTCCGGAGCCCCCACCCACACACACTGACCATGTCGGGTCCGGAGCCCCCACCCACACACACTGACCGTGTCGGGTCCGGAGCCCCCACCCACACACACTGACCGTGTCGGGTCCGGAGCCCCCACCCACACACACTGACCGTGTCGGGTCCGGAGCCCCCACCCTGCCACACTGACCGTGTCGGGTCCGGAGCCCCCACCCTGCCACACTGACCGTGTCGGGTCCGGAGCCCCCACCCACACACACTGACCGTGTCGGGTCCGGAGCCCTCACCCACACACACTGACCGTGTCGGGTCCGGAGCCCCCACCCTGCCACACTGACCGTGTCGGGTCCGGAGCCCCCACCCTGCCACACTGACCGTGTCGGGTCCGGAGCCCCCACCCACACACACTGACCGTGTCGGGTCCGGAGCCCCCACCCACACACACTGACCGTGTCGGGTCCGGAGCCCCCACCCACACACACTGACCGTGTCGGGTCCGGAGCCCCCACCCACACACACTGACCGTGTCGGGTCCGGAGCCCCCACCCACACACACTGACTGTGTCGGGTCCGGAGCCCCCACCCTGCCACACTGACCCTGTCGGGTCCGGAGCCCCCACCCACACACACTGACCGTGTCGGGTCCGGAGCCCCCACCCACACACACTGACCGTGTCGGGTCCGGAGCCCCCACCCACACACACTGACCGTGTCGGGTCCGGAGCCCCCACCCACACACACTGACCGTGTCGGGTCCGGAGCCCCCACCCTGCCACACTGACCGTGTCGGGTCCGGAGCCCCCACCCTGCCACACTGACCGTGTCGGGTCCGGAGCCCCCACCCACACACACTGACCGTGTCGGGTCCGGAGCCCCCACCCATACACACTGACCGTGTCGGGTCCGGAGCCCCCACCCTGCCACACTGACCGTGTCGTGTCCGGAGCCCCCACCCTGCCACACTGACCGTGTCGGGTCCGGAGCCCCCACCCACACACACTGACCGTGTCGGGTCCGGAGCCCCCACCCACACACACTGACCATGTCGGGTCCGGAACCCTCACCCTGCCACACTGACCGTGTCGGGTCCGGAGCCCCCACCCACACACACTGACCGTGTCGGGTCCGGAGCCCCCACCCTGCCACACTGACCGTGTCGGGTCCGGAGCCCCCACCCACACACACTGACCGTGTCGGGTCCGGAGCCCCCACCCACACACAGTGACCGTGTCGGGTCCGGAGCCCCCACCCACACACACTGACCGTGTCGGGTCCGGAGCCCCCACCCACACACACTGACCGTGTCGGGTCCGGAGCCCCCACCCTGCCACACTGACCGTGTCGGGTCCGGAGCCCCCACCCACACACACTGACCGTGTCGGGTCCGGAGCCCCCACCCACACACACTGACCGTGTCGGGTCCGGAGCCCCCACCCACACACACTGACCGTGTCGGGTCCGGAGCCCTCACCCTGCCACACTGACCGTGTCGGGTCCGGAGCACCCACCCACACACACTGACCGTGTCGGGTCCGGAGCCCCCACCCACACACACTGACCGTGTCGGGTCCGGAGCCCTCACCCACACACACTGACCGTGTCGGGTCCGGAGCCCTCACCCACACACACTGACCGTGTCGGGTCCGGAGCCCCCACCCTGCCACACTGACCGTGTCGGGTCCGGAGCCCCCACCCACACACACTGACCGTGTCGGGTCCGGAGCCCTCACCCACACACACTGACCGTGTCGGGTCCGGAGCCCCCACCCTGCCACACTGACCGTGTCGGGTCCGGAGCCCCCACCCACACACACTGACCGTGTCGGGTCCGGAGCCCCCATCCTGCCACACTGACCGTGTCGGGTCCGGAGCCCCCACCCACACACACTGACCGTGTCGGGTCCGGAGCCCCCACCCACACACACTGACCGTGTCGGGTCCGGAGCCCCCACCCACACACACTGACCGTGTCGGGTCCGGAGCCCCCACCCACACACACTGACCGTGTCGGGTCCGGAGCCCCCACCCTGCCACACTGACCGTGTCGGGTCCGGAGCCCCCACCCACACACACTGACCATGTCGGGTCCGGAGCCCCCACCCACACACACTGACCGTGTCGGGTCCGGAGCCCCCACCCACACACACTGACCGTGTCGGGTCCGGAGCCCCCACCCACACACACTGACCGTGTCGGGTCCGGAGCCCCCACCCACACACACTGACCGTGTCGGGTCCGGAGCCCCCACCCACACACACTGACCGTGTCGGGTCCGGAGCCCCCACCCTGCCACACTGACCGTGTCGGGTCCGGAGCCCCCATCCTGCCACACTGACCGTGTCGGGTCCGGATCCCCCACCCACACACACTGACCGTGTCGGGTCCGGAGCCCCCACCCACACACACTGACCGTGTCGGGTCCGGAGCCCTCACCCTGCCACACTGACCGTGTCGGGTCCGGAGCACCCACCCACACACACTGACCGTGTCGGGTCCGGAGCCCTCACCCACACACACTGACCGTGTCGGGTCCGGAGCCCTCACCCACACACACTGACCGTGTCGGGTCCGGAGCCCCCACCCACACACACTGACCGTGTCGGGTCCGGAGCCCCCACCCACACACACTGACCGTGTCGGGTCCGGAGCCCCCACCCTGCCACACTGACCGTGTCGGGTCCGGAGCCCCCACCCACACACACTGACCGTGTCGGGTCCGGAGCCCCCACCCACACACACTGACCGTGTCGGGTCCGGAGCCCCCACCCACACACACTGACCGTGTCGGGTCCGGAGCCCCCACCCTGCCACACTGACCGTGTCGGGTCCGGAGCCCCCACCCACACACACTGACCGTGTCGGGTCCGGAGCCCCCACCCACACACACTGACCGTGTCGGGTCCGGAGCCCCCACCCACACACACTGACCGTGTCGGGTCCGGAGCCCCCACCCACACACACTGACCGTGTCGGGTCCGGAGCCCCCACCCACACACACTGACCGTGTCGGGTCCGGAGCCCCCACCCACACACACTGACCGTGTCGGGTCCGGAGCCCCCACCCACACACACTGACCGTGTCGGGTCCGGAGCCCCCACCCACACACACTGACCGTGTCGGGTCCGGAGCCCCCACCCTGCCACACTGACCGTGTCGGGTCCGGAGCCCCCACCCTGCCACACTGACCGTGTCGTGTCCGGAGCCCCCACCCACACACACTGACCGTGTCGGGTCCGGAGCCCCCACCCACACACACTGACCGTGTCGGGTCCGGAGCCCCCACCCACACACACTGACCGTGTCGGGTCCGGAGCCCCCACCCACACACACTGACCGGGTCGGGTCCGGAGCCCCCACCCACACACACTGACCGTGTCGGGTCCGGAGCCCTCACCCACACACACTGACCGTGTCGGGTCCGGAGCCCCCACCCTGCCACACTGACCGTGTCGGGTCCGGAGCCCCCACCCTGCCACACTGACCGTGTCGGGTCCGGAGCCCCCACCCACACACACTGACCGTGTCGGGTCCGGAGCCCCCACCCACACACACTGACCGTGTCGGGTCCGGAGCCCCCACCCACACACACTGACCGTGTCGGGTCCGGAGCCCCCACCCACACACACTGACCGTGTCGGGTCCGGAGCCCCCACCCACACACACTGACCGTGTCGGGTCCGGAGCCCCCACCCTGCCACACTGACCCTGTCGGGTCCGGAGCCCCCACCCACACACACTGACCGTGTCGGGTCCGGAGCCCCCACCCACACACACTGACCGTGTCGGGTCCGGAGCCCCCACCCACACACACTGACCGTGTCGGGTCCGGAGCCCCCACCCTGCCACACTGACCGTGTCGGGTCCGGAGCCCCCACCCTGCCACACTGACCGTGTCGGGTCCGGAGCCCCCACCCACACACACTGACCGTGTCGGGTCCGGAGCCCCCACCCACACACACTGACCGTGTCGGGTCCGGAGCCCCCACCCTGCCACACTGACCGTGTCGGGTCCGGAGCCCCCACCCTGCCACACTGACCGTGTCGGGTCCGGAGCCCCCACCCACACACACTGACCGTGTCGGGTCCGGAGCCCCCACCCACACACACTGACCGTGTCGGGTCCGGAGCCCCCACCCACACACACTGACCGTGTCGGGTCCGGAGCCCCCACCCACACACACTGACCGTGTCGGGTCCGGAGCCCCCACCCTGCCACACTGACCGTGTCGGGTCCGGAGCCCCCACCCACACACACTGACCGTGTCGGGTCCGGAGCCCCCACCCACACACAGTGACCGTGTCGGGTCCGGAGCCCCCACCCACACACACTGACCGTGTCGGGTCCGGAGCCCCCACCCACACACACTGACCGTGTCGGGTCCGGAGCCCCCACCCTGCCACACTGACCGTGTCGGGTCCGGAGCCCCCACCCACACACACTGACCGTGTCGGGTCCGGAGCCCCCACCCACACACACTGACCGTGTCGGGTCCGGAGCCCCCACCCACACACACTGACCGTGTCGGGTCCGGAGCCCCCACCCACACACACTGACCGTGTCGGGTCCGGAGCCCCCACCCACACACACTGACCGTGTCGGGTCCGGAGCCCTCACCCTGCCACACTGACCGTGTCGGGTCCGGAGCCCCCCACCCACACACACTGACCGCGTCGGGTCCGGAGCCCTCACCCACACACACTGACCGTGTTGGGTCCGGAGCCCCCACCCACACACACTGACCGTGTCGCGTCCGGAGCCCCCACCCTGCCACACTGACCGTGTCGGGTCCCGGAGCCCCCACCTCCCACCACACTGACCGTGTCGGGTCCGGAGCCCCCACCCACACACACTGGACCGTGTCGGGTCCGGAGCCCCCACCCTGCCACACTGACCGTGTCGGGTCCGGAGCCCCCATCCCTGCCACACTGACCGTGGAGCCCCCACCACACACCTGACCGTGTCGGGTCCGGCACACACCACTGACCGTGTCGGGTCCGGAGCCCCCACCCACACACACTGACCGTGTCGGGTCCGGAGCCCCCACCCACACACACTGACCGTGTCGGGTCCGGAGCCCCCACCCCCGCCACACTGACCGTGTCGGGTCCGGAGCCCCCACCCACACACACTGACCGTGTCGGGTCCGGAGCCCCCACCCACACACACTGACCGTGTCGGGTCCGGAGCCCCCACCCACACACACTGACCGTGTCAGGTCCGGAGCCCCCACCCACACACACTGACCGTGTCGGGTCCGGAGCCCCCACCCACACACACTGACCGTGTCGGGTCCGGAGCCCCCCACCCTGCCACACACTGACCGTGTCGGGTCCGGAGCCCCCACCCACACACACTGACCGTGTCGGGTCCGGAGCCCCCACCCACACACACTGACCGTGTCGGGTCCGGAGCCCCCACCCACACACACTGACCGTGTCGGGTCCGGAGCCCCCACCCACACACACTGACCGTGTCGGGTCCGGAGCCCCCACCCACACACACTGACCGTGTCGGGTCCGGAGCCCCCACCCACACACACTGACCGTGTCGGGTCCGGAGCCCTCACCCTGCCACACTGACCGTGTCGGGTCCGGAGCCCCCACCCACACACACTGACCGCGTCGGGTCCGGAGCCCTCACCCACACACACTGACCGTGTTGGGTCCGGAGCCCCCCACCCACACACACTGACCGTGTCGCGTCCGGAGCCCCCACCCTGCCACACTGACCGTGTCGGGTCCGGAGCCCCCACCCACACACACTGACCGTGTCGGGTCCGGAGCCCCCACCCACACACACTGACCGTGTCGGGTCCGGAGCCCCCACCCTGCCACACTGACCGTGTCGGGTCCGGAGCCCCCATCCTGCCACACTGACCGTGTCGGGTCCGGAGCCCCCACCCACACACACTGACCGTGTCGGGTCCGGAGCCCCCACCCACACACACTGACCGTGTCGGGTCCGGAGCCCCCACCCACACACACTGACCGTGTCGGGTCCGGAGCCCCCACCCCGCCACACTGAGCGTGTCGGGTCCGGAGCCCCCACCCACACACACTGACCGTGTCGGGTCCGGAGCCCCCACCCACACACACTGACCGTGTCGGGTCCGGAGCCCCCACCCACACACACTGACCGTGTCGGGTCCGGAGCCCCCACCCACACACACTGACCGTGTCGGGTCCGGAGCCCCCACCCTGCCACACTGACCGTGTCGGGTCCGGAGCCCCCACCCTGCCACACTGACCGTGTCGTGTCCGGAGCCCCCACCCACACACACTGACCGTGTCGGGTCCGGAGCCCCCACCCTGCCACACTGACCGTGTCGGGTCCGGAGCCCCCACCCATACACACTGACCGTGTCGGGTCCGGAGCCCCCACCCACACACACTGACCGTGTCGGGTCCGGAGCCCCCACCCACACACAGTGACCGTGTCGGGTCCGGAGCCCCCACCCACACACACTGACCGTGTCGGGTCCGGAGCCCCCACCCACACACACTGACCGTGTCGGGTCCGGAGCCCCCACCCACACACACTGACCGTGTCGGGTCCGGAGCCCCCACCCACACACACTGACCGTGTCGGGTCCGGAGCCCCCACACTGCCACACTAACCGTGTCGGGTCCGGAGCCCCCACCCACAGACACTGACCGTGTCGGGTCCGGAGCCCCCACCCACACACACTGACCGTGTCGGGTCCGGAGCCCCCACACTGCCACACTAACCGTGTCGGGTCCGGAGCCCCCACCCACACACACTGACCGTGTCGGGTCCGGAGCCCCCACCCACACACACTGACCGTGTCGGGTCCGGAGCCCCCACCCTGCCACACTGACCGTGTCAGGTCCGGAGCCCCCACCCACACACACTGACCGTGTCGGGTCCGGAGCCCCCACCCTGCCACACTGACCGTGTCGGGTCCGGAGCCCCCACCCACACACACTGACCGTGTCGGGTCCGGAGCCCCCACCCACACACACTGACCGTGTCGGGTCCGGAGCCCCCACCCTGCCACACTGACCGTGTCGGGTCCGGAGCCCCCACCCACACACACACACTGACCGTGTTGGGTCCGGAGCCCTCACCCACACACACTGACCGTGTCGGGTCCGGAGCCCCCACCCACACACACTGACCGTGTCGGGTCCGGAGCCCCCACCCACACACACTGACCGTGTCGGGTCCGGAGCCCCCACCCACACACACTGACCGTGTCGGGTCCGGAGCCCCCACCCACACACACTGACCGTGTCGGGTCCGGAGCCCCCACCCACACACACTGACCGTGTCGGGTCCGGAGCCCCCACCCACACACACTGACCGTGTCGGGTCCGGAGCCCCCACCCACACACACTGACCGTGTCGGGTCCGGAGCCCCCACCCACACACACTGACCGTGTCGGGTCCGGAGCCCCCACCCTGCCACACTGACCGTGTCGGGTCCGGAGCCCCCACCCACACACACTGACCGTGTCGGGTCCGGAGCCCCCACCCACACACACTGACCGTGTCGGGTCCGGAGCCCCCACCCACACACACTGACCGTGTCGGGTCCGGAGCCCCCACCCACACACACTGACCGTGTCGGGTCCGGAGCCCCCACCCTGCCACACTGACCGTGTCGGGTCCGGAGCCCCCACCCTGCCACACTGACCGTGTCGGGTCCGGAGCCCCCACCCACACACACTGACCGTGTCGGGTCCGGAGCCCTCACCCTGCCACACTGACCGTGTCGGGTCCGGAGCCCCCACCCACACACACTGACCGTGTCGGGTCCGGAGCCCCCACCCACACACACTGACCGTGTCGGGTCCGGAGCCCCCACCCTGCCACACTGACCGTGTCGGGTCCGGAGCCCCCACCCACACACACTGACCGTGTCGGGTCCGGAGCCCCCACCCACACACACTGACCGTGTCGGGTAGGGAGCCCCCACCCACACACACTGACCGTGTCGGGTCCGGAGCCCCCACCCTGCCACACTGACCGTGTCGGGTCCGGAGCCCCCTCCCACACACACTGACCGTGTCGGGTCCGGAGCCCCCACCCTGCCACACTGACCGTGTCGGGTCCGGAGCCCCCACCCACACACACTGACCGTGTCGGGTCCGGAGCCCCCACCCACACACACTGACCGTGTCGGGTCCGGAGCCCCCACCCACACACACTGACCGTGTCGGGTCCGGAGCCCCCACCCACACACACTGACCGTGTCGGGTCCGGAGCCCCCACCCACACACACTGACCGTGACGGGTCCGGAGCCCCCACCCACACACACTGACCGTGTCGGGTCCGGAGCCCCCACCCACACACACTGACCGTGTCGAGTCCGGAGCCCCCACCCACACACACTGACCGTGTCGGGTCCGGAGCCCTCACCCACACACACTGACCGTGTCGGGTCCGGAGCCCCCACCCACACAGACTGACCGTGTCGGGTCCGGAGCCCCCACCCTGCCACACTGAGCGTGTCGGGTCCGGAGCCCCCACCCACACACACTGACCGCGTCGGGTCCGGAGCCCCCACCCACACACACTGACCGTGTCGGGTCCGGAGCCCCCACCCTGCCACACTGACCGTGTCGGGTCCGGAGCCCCCACCCTGCCACACTGACCGTGTCGGGTCCGGAGCCCCCACCCACACACGCTGACCCTGTCGGGTCCGGAGCCCCCACCCTGCCACACTGACCGTGTCGGGTCCGGAGCCCCCACCCACACACACTGACCGTGTCGGGTCCGGAGCCCCCACCCACACACACTGACCGTGTCGGGTCCGGAGCTCCCACACACACACACTGACCGTGTCGGGTCCGGCGCCCCCACCCACACACACTGACCGTGTCGGGTCCGGAGCCCCCACCCACACACACTGACCGTGTCGGGTCCGGAGCCCTCACCCACACACACTGACCGTGTCGGGTCCGGAGCCCCCACCCACACACACTGACCGTGTCGGGTCCGGAGCCCCCACCCACACACACTGACCGTGTCGGGTCCGGAGCCCCCACCCACACACACTGACCGTGTCGGGTCCGGAGCCCCCACCCACACACACTGACCGTGTCGGGTCCGGAGCCCCCACCCACACACACTGACCGTGTCGGGTCCGGAGCCCCCACCCACACACACTGACCGTGTCGGGTCCGGAGCCCCCACCCTTGCACACTGACCGTGTCGGGTCCGGAGCTCCCACACACACACACTGACCGTGTCGGGTCCGGCGTCCCCACCCACACACACTGACCGTGTCGGGTCCGGAGCCCCCACCCACACACACTGACCGTGTCGGGTCCGGAGCCCCCACCCACACACACTGACCGTGTCGGGTCCGGAGCCCCCACCCACACACACTGACCGTGTCGGGTCCGGAGCCCCCACCCACACACACTGACCGTGTCGGGTCCGGAGCCCCCACCCTGCCACACTGACCGTGTCGGGTCCGGAGCCCCCACACACACACACTGACCGTGTCGGGTCCGGAGCCCCCACCCACACACACTGACCGTGTCGGGTCCAGAGCCCCCACCCACACACACTGACCGTGTCGGGTCCGGAGCCCCCACCCTGCCACACTGACCGTGTCGGGTCCGGAGCCCCCACCCACACACACTGACCGTGTCGGGTCCGGAGCCCCCACCCAAACACACTGACCGTGTCGGGTCCGGAGCCCCCACCCACACACACTGACCGTGTCGGGTCCGGAGCCCCCACCCAAACACACTGACCGTGTCGGGTCCGGAGCCCCCACCCACACACACTGACCGTGTCGGGTCCGGAGCCCCACCCTGCCACACTGACCGTGTCGGGTCCGGAGCCCCCACCCACACACACTGACCGTGTGGGGTCCGGAGCCCCCACCCACACACACTGACCGTGTCGGGTCCGGAGCCCCCACCCACACACACTGACCGTGTCGGGTCCGGAGCCCCCACCCACACACACTGACCGTGTCGGGTCCGGAGCCCCCACCCACACACACTGACCGTGTCGGGTCCGGAGCCCTCACCCACACACACTGACCGTGTCGGGTCCGGAGCCCCCACCCACACACACTGACCGTGTCGGGTCCGGAGCCCCCACCCACACACATTGACCGTGTCGTGTCCGGAGCCCCCACCCTGCCACACTGACCGTGTCGGGTCCGGAGCCCCCTCCCAAACACACTGACCGTGTCGGGTCCGGAGCCCCCACCCACACACACTGACCGTGTCTGGTCCGGAGCCCTCACCCACACACACTGACCGTGTCGGGTCCGGAGCCCCCACCCACACACACTGACCGTGTCGGGTCCGGAGCCCCCACCCACACACACTGACCGTGTCGGGTCCGGAGCCCCCACCCACACACACTGACCGTGTCGGGTCCGGAGCCCCCACCCTGCCACACTGACCGTGTCGGGTCCGGAGCCCCCACCCACACACACTGACCGTGTCGGGTCCGGAGCCCCCACCCACACACATTGACCGTGTCGGGTCCGGAGCCCCCACCCACACACACTGACCGTGTCGGGTCCGGAGCCCCCACCCACACACACTGACCGTGTCGGGTCCGGAGCCCCCACCCACACACACTGACCGTGTCGGGTCCGGAGCCCCCACCCACACACACTGACCGTGTCGGGTCCGGAGCCCCCACCCACACACACTGACCGTGTCGGGTCCGGAGACCTCACCCACACACACTGACCGTGTCGGGTCCGGAGCACCCACCCACACACACTGACCGTGTCGGGTCCGGAGCCCCCACCCTGCCACACTGACCGTGTCGGGTCCGGAGCCCCCACCCACACACACTGACCGTGTCGGGTCCGGAGCCCCCACCCACACACACTGACCGTGTCGTTCCGGAGCCCCCACCCACACACACTGACCGTGTCGGGTCCGGAGCCCCCACCCACACCCACTGACCGTGTCGGGTCCGGAGCCCCCACCCACACACACTGACCGTGTCGGGTCCGGAGCCCCCACCCACACACACTGACCGTGTCGGGTCCGGAGCCCCCACCCACACACACTGACCGTGTCGGGTCCGGAGCCCCCACCCACACACACTGACCGTGTCGGGTCCGGAGTCCCCACCCACAGACACTGACCGTGTCGGGTCCGGAGCCCCCACCCTGCCACACTGACCGTGTCGGGTCCGGAGCCCCCACCCACACACACTGACCATGTCGGGTCCGGAGCCCCCACCCACACACACTGACCGTGTCGGGTCCGGAGCCCCCACCCACACACACTGACCGTGTCGGGTCCGGAGCCCCGCTACCCACACACACTGACCGTGTCGGGTCCGGAGCCCCCACCCACACACACTGACCATGTTGAGTCCGGAACCCCCACCCACACACACTGACCGTGTCGGGTCCGGAGCCCCCACCCACACACACTGACCATGTCGGGTCCGGAGCCCCCACCCACACACACTGACCGTGTCGGGTCCGGAGCCCCCACCCACACACACTGACCGTGTCGGGTCCGGAGCCCCCACCCTGCCACACTGACCGTGTCGGGTCCGGAGCCCCCACCCACACACACTGACCGTGTCGGGTCCGGAGCCCCCACCCTGCCACACTGACCGTGTCGGGTCCGGAGCCCCCACCCACACACACTGACCGTGTCGGGTCCGGAGCCCCCACCCACACACACTGACCGTGTCGGGTCCGGAGCCCCCACCCACACACATTGACCGTGTCGTGTAAGGAGCCCCCACCCTGCCACACTGACCGTGTCGGGTCCGGAGCCCCCACCCACACACACTGACCGTGTCGGGTCCGGAGCCCCCACCCACACACACTGACCATGTCTGGTCCGGAGCCCTCACCCACACACACTGACCGTGTCGGGTCCGGAGCCCCCACCCACACACACTGACCGTGTCGGGTCCGGAGCCCCCACCCTGCCACACTGACCGTGTCGGGTCCGGAGCCCCCACCCACACACACTGACCGTGTCGGGTCCGGAGCCCCCACCCACACACATTGACCGTGTCGGGTCCGGAGCCCCCACCCTGCCACACTGACCGTGTCGGGTCCGGAGCCCCCACCCACACACACTGACCGTGTCGGGTCCGGAGCCCCCACCCACACACACTGACCGTGTCTGGTCCGGAGCCCCCACCCACACACACTGACCGTGTCGGGTCCGGAGCCCCCACCCACACACACTGACCGTGTCGGGTCCGGAGCCCCCACCCTGCCACACTGACCGTGTCGGGTCCGGAGCCCCCACCCACACACACTGACCGTGTCGGGTCCGGAGCCCCCACCCCCACACACTGACCGTGTCGGGTCCGGAGCCGCCACCCACACACACTGACCGTGTCGGGTCCGGAGCCCCCACCCACACACACTGACCGTGTCGGGTCCGGAGCCCTCACCCACACACACTGACCGTGTCGGGTCCGGAGCCCCCACCCATACACACTGACCGTGTCAGGTCCGGAGCCCCCACCCTGCCACACTGACCGTGTCGGGTCCGGAGCCCCCACCCACACACACTGACCGTGTCGGGTCCGGAGCCCCCACCCACACACACTGACCGTGTCGTTCCGGAGCCCCCACCCACACACACTGACCGTGTCGGGTCCGGAGCCCCCACCCACACCCACTGACCGTGTCGGGTCCGGAGCCCCCACCCACACACACTGACCGTGTCGGGTCCGGAGCCCCCACCCACACACACTGACCGTGTCGGGTCCGGAGCCCCCACCCACACACACTGACCGTGTCGGGTCCGGAGTCCCCACCCACAGACACTGACCGTGTCGGGTCCGGAGCCCCCACCCTGCCACACTGACCGTGTCGGGTCCGGAGCCCCCACCCACACATACTGACCATGTCGGGTCCGGAGCCCCCACCCACACACACTGACCGTGTCGGGTCCGGAGCCCCCACCCACACACACTGACCGTGTCGGGTCCGGAGCCCCCACCCACACACACTGACCATGTTGAGTCCGGAACCCCCACCCACACACACTGACCGTGTCGGGTCCGGAGCCCCCACCCACACACACTGACCATGTCGGGTCCGGAGCCCTCACCCACACACACTGACCGTGTCGGGTCCGGAGCCCCCACCCACACACACTGACCGTGTCGGGTCCGGAGCCCCCACCCTGCCACACTGACCGTGTCGGTTCCGGAGCCCCCACCCACACACACTGACCGTGTCGGGTCCGGAGCCCCCACCCACTGACCGTGTCGGGTCCGGAGCCCCCACCCTGCCACACTGACCGTGTCGGGTCCAGAGCCCCCACCCACACACACTGACCGTGTCGGGTCCGGAGCCCCCACCCACACACACTGACCATGTTGAGTCCGGAACCCCCACCCACACACACTGACCGTGTCGGGTCCGGAGCCCCCACCCACACACACTGACCATGTCGGGTCCGGAGCCCCCACCCACACACACTGACCGTGTCGGGTCCGGAGCCCCCACCCACACACACTGACCGTGTCGGGTCCGGAGCCCCCACCCACACACACTGACCGTGTCGGGTCCGGAGCCCCCACCCACACACACTGACCATGTTGAGTCCGGAACCCCCACCCACACACACTGACCGTGTCGGGTCCGGAGCCCCCACCCACACACACTGACCATGTCGGGTCCGGAGCCCCCACCCACACACACTGACCGTGTCGGGTCCGGAGCCCCCACCCACACACACTGACCGTGTCGGGTCCGGAGCCCCCACCCTGCCACACTGACCGTGTCGGTTCCGGAGCCCCCACCCACACACACTGACCGTGTCGGGTCCGGAGCCCCCACCCACACACACTGACCGTGTCGGGTCCGGAGCCCCCACCCTGCCACACTGACCGTGTCGGGTCCGGAGCCCCCACCCACACACACTGACCGTGTCGGGTCCGGAGCCCCCACCCACACACACTGACCGTTTCGGGTCCGGAGCACCCACCCACACACACTGACCGTGTCGGGTCCGGAGCCCCCACCCACACACACTGACCGTGTCGGGTCCGGAGCCCTCACCCACACACACTGACCGTGTCGGGTCCGGAGCCCCCACCCTGCCACACTGACCGTGTCGGGTCCGGAGCCCCCACCCACACACACTGACCGTGTCGAGTCCGGAGCCCCCACCCACACACACTGACCGTGTCGGGTCCGGAGCCCCCACCCTGCCACACTGACCGTGTCGGGTCCGGAGCCCCCACCCACACACACTGACCGTGTCGAGTCCGGAGCCCCCACCCACACACACTGACCGTGTCGGGTCCGGAGCCCCCACCCTGCCACACTGACCGTGTCGGGTCCGGAGCCCCCACCCACACACACTGACCGTGTGGGGTCCGGAGCCCTCACCCACACACACTGACCGTGTCGGGTCCGGAGGCCCCACCCACACACACTGACCGTGTCGGGTCCGGAGCCCTCACCCACACACACTGACCGTGTCGGTTCCGGAGCCCACACCCTGCCACACTGACCGTGTCGGGTCCGGAGCCCCCACCCACACACACTGACCGTGTCGGGTCCGGAGCCCCCACCCACACACACTGACCGTGTCGGGTCCGGAGCCCCCACCCACACACACTGACCGTGTCGGGTCCGGAGCCCCCACCCACACACACTGACCGTGTCTGGTCCGGAGCCCTCACCCACACACACTGACCGTGTCGGGTCCGGAGCCCCCACCCACACACACTGACCATGTCGGGTCCGGAGCCCCCACCCTGCCACACTGACCGTGTCGGGTCCGGAGCCCCCACCCACACACACTGACCGTGTCGGGTCCGGAGCCCCCACCCACACACATTGACCGTGTCGGGTCCGGAGCCCCCACCCACACACACTGACCGTGTCGGGTCCGGAGCCCCCACCCACACACACTGACCGTGTCGGGTCCGGAGCCCCCACCCACACACACTGACCGTGTCGGGTCCGGAGCCCTCACCCACACACACTGACCGTGTCTGGTCCGGAGCCCTCACCCACACACACTGACCGTGTCTGGTCCGGAGCCCTCACCCACACACACTGACCGTGTCGGGTCCGGAGCCCTCACCCACACACACTGACCGTGTCGTTCCGGAGCCCCCACCCACACACACTGACCGTATCGGGTCCGGAGCCCCCACCCACACACACTGACCGTGTCGGGTCCGGAGCCCCCACCCACACACACTGACCGTGTCGGGTCCGGAGCCCCCACCCACACACACTGACCGTGTCGGGTCCGGAGCCCCCACCCACACACACTGACCGTGTCGGGTCCGGAGCCCCCACCCACACACACTGACCGTGTCGGGTCCGGAGCCCCCACCCACACACACTGACCGTGTCGGGTCCGGAGCCCCCACCCACACACACTGACCGTGTCGGGTCCGGAGCCCCCACCCTGCCACACTGACCGTGTCGGGTCCGGAGCCCCCACCCACACACACTGACCGTTTTGTGTCCGGAGCCCCCACCCACACACACTGACCGTGTCGGGTCCGGAGCCCCCACCCACACACACTGACCGTGTCGGGTCCGGAGCCCCCACCCTGCCACACTGACCGTGTCGGGTCCGGAGCCCCCACCCACACACACTGACCGTGTCGGGTCCGGAGCCCCCACCCACACACACTGACCGTGTCGGGTCCGGAGCCCCCACCCACACACACTGACCGTGTCGGGTCCGGAGCCCCCACCCACACACACTGACCGTGTCGGGTCCGGAGCCCCCACCCACACACACTGACCGTGTCGGGTCCGGAGCCCCCACCCACACACACTGACCGTGTCGGGTCCGGAGCCCCCACCCACACACACTGACCGTGTCGGGTCCGGAGCCCCCACCCACACACACTGACCGTGTCGGGTCCGGAGCCCCCACCCACACACACTGACCGTGTCGGGTCCGGAGCCCCCACCCACACACACTGACCGTGTCGGGTCCGGAGCCCCCACCCACATACACTGACCGTGTCGGGTCCGGAGCCCTCACCCACACACACTGACCGTGTCGGGTCCGGAGTCCTCACCCACACACACTGACCGTGTCGTGTCCGGAGCCCCCACCCACACACACTGACCGTGTCGGGTCCGGAGCCCCCACCCTGCCACACTGACCGTGTCGGGTCCGGAGTCCTCACCCACACACACTGACCGTGTCGTGTCCGGAGCCCCCACCCACACACACTGACCGTGTCGGGTCCGGAGCCCCCACCCACACACACTGACCGTGTCGGGTCCGGAGCCCCCACCCTGCCACACTGACCGTCTCGGGTCCGGAGCCCCCACCCACACACACTGACCGTGTCGGGTCCGGAGCCCCCACCCACACACACTGACCGTGTCGGGTCCGGAGCCCCCACCCACACACACTGACCGTGTCGGGTCCGGAGCCCCCACCCACACACACTGACCGTGTCGGGTCCGGAGCCCCCACCCACACACACTGACCGTGTCGGGTCCGGAGCCCCCACCCTGCCACACTGACCGTGTCGGGTCCGGAGCCCCCACCCACACACACTGACCGTGTCGGGTCCGGAGCCCCCCCCCACACACACTCACCGTGTCGGGTCCGGAGCCCCCACCCACACACACTGACCGTGTCGGGTCCTGAGCCCCCACCCTGCCACACTGACCGTGTCGGTTCCGGAGCCCCCACCCACACACACTGACCGTGTCGGGTCCGGAGCCCCCACCCACACACACTGACCGTGTCGGGTCCGGAGCCCCCACCCACACACACTGACCGTGTCGGGTCCGGAGCCCCCACCCACACACACTGACCGTGTCGGGTCCGGAGCCCCCACCCACACACACTGACCGTGTCGGGTCCGGAGCCCTCACCCTGCCACACTGACCGTGTCGGGTCCGGAGCCCCCACCCACACACACTGACCGTGTCGGGTCCGGAGCCCCCACCCACACACACTGACCGTGTCGGGTCCGGAGCCCCCACCCACACACACTGACCGTGTCGGGTCCGGAGCCCCCACCCTGCCACACTGACCGTGTCGGGTCCGGAGCCCCCACCCTGCCACCCTGACCGTGTCGGGTCCGGAGCCCCCAACCACACACACTGACCGTGTCGGGTCCGGAGCCCCCACCCACACACACTGACCGTGTCGGGTCCGGAGCCCCCACCCACACACACTGACCGTGTCGGGTCCGGAGCCCCCACCCACACACACTGACCGTGTCGGGTCCGGAGCCCCCACCCACACACACTGACCGTGTGGGGTCCGGAGCCCCCACCCACACACACTAACCGTGTCGGGTCCGGAGCCCCCACCCACACACACTGACCGTGTCGGGTCCGGAGCCCCCACCCACACACACTGACCGTGTCGGGTCCGGAGCCCCCACCCACACACACTGACCGTGTCGGGTCCGGAGCCCCCACCCACACACACTGACCGTGTCGGGTCCGGAGCCCCCACCCACACACACTGACCGTGTCGGGTCCGGAGCCCCCACCCACACACACTGACCGTGTCGGGTCCGGAGCCCCCACCCTGCCACACTGACCGTGTCGGGTCCGGAGCCCCCACCCACACACACTGACCGTGTCGGGTCCGGAGCCCTCACCCACACACACTGACCGTGTCGGGTCCGGAGCCCCCACCCACACACACTGACCGTGTCGGGTCCGGAGACCCCACCCACACACACTGACCGTGTCGGGTCCGGAGCCCTCACCCACACACACTGACCGTGTCGGGTCCGGAGCCCCCACCCACACACACTGACCGTGTCGGGTCCGGAGCCCCCACCCACACACACTGACCGTGTCGGGTCCGGAGCCCCCACCCTGCCACACTGACCGTGTCGGGTCCGGAGCCCCCACCCACACACACTGACCGTGTCGGGTCCGGAGCCCCCACCCACACACACTGACCGTGTCGGGTCCGGAGCCCCGACCCACACACACTGACCGTGTCGGGTCCGGAGACCCCACCCACACACACTGACCGTGTCGGGTCCGGAGCCCCCACCCACACACACTGACCGTGTCGGGTCCGGAGCCCCCACCCACACACACTGACCGTGTCGGGTCCGGAGCCCCCACCCACACACACTGACCGTGTCGGGTCCGGAGCCCCCACCCACACACACTGACCGTGTCGGTCCGGAGCCCCCACCCACACACACTGACCGTGTCGGGTCCGGAGCCCCCACCCACACACACTGACCGTGTCGGGTCCGGAGCCCCCACCCTGCCACACTGACCGTGTCGGGTCCGGAGCCCCCACCCACACACGCTGACCGTGTCGGGTCCGGAGCCCCCACCCACACACGCTGACCGTGTCGGGTCCGGAGCCCCCACCCACACACACTGACCGTGTCGGGTCCGGAGCCCCCACCCACACACACTGACCGTGTCGGGTCCGGAGCCCCCACCCACACACACTGACCGTGTCGGGTCCGGAGCCCCCACCCACACACACTGACCGTGTCGGGTCCGGAGCCCCCACCCACACACACTGACCGTGTCGGGTCCGGAGCCCCCACCCACACACACTGACCGTGTCGGGTCCGGAGCCCCCACCCACACACACTGACCGTGTCGGGTCCGGAGCCCCCACCCACACACACTGACCGTGTCGGGTCCGGAGCCCCCACCCTGCCACACTGACCGTGTCGGGTCCGGAGCCCCCACCCACACACACTGACCGTGTCGGGTCCGGAGCCCTCACCCACACACACTGACCGTGTCGGGTCCGGAGCCCCCACCCACACACACTGACCGTGTCGGGTCCGGAGCCCTCACCCACACACACTGACCGTGTCGGGTCCGGAGCCCCCACCCACACACACTGACCGTGTCGGGTCCGGAGCCCCCACCCACACACACTGACCGTGTCGGGTCCGGAGCCCCCACCCTGCCACACTGACCGTGTCAGGTCCGGAGCCCCCACCCACACACACTGACCGTGTCGGGTCCGGAGCCCCCACCCACACACACTGACCGTGTCGGGTCCGGAGCCCCCACCCACACACACTGACCGTGTCGGGTCCGGAGCCCCGACCCACACACACTGACCGTGTCGGGTCCGGAGCCCCGACCCACACACACTGACCGTGTCGGGTCCGGAGACCCCACCCACACACACTGACCGTGTCGGGTCCGGAGCCCCCACCCACACACACTGACCGTGTCGGGTCCGGAGCCCCCACCCACACACACTGACCGTGTCGGGTCCGGAGCCCCCACCCACACACACTGACCGTGTCGGGTCCGGAGCCCCCACCCACACACACTGACCGTGTCGGTCCGGAGCCCCCACCCACACACACTGACCGTGTCGGGTCCGGAGCCCCCACCCACACACACTGACCGTGTCGGGTCCGGAGCCCCCACCCACACACACTGACCGTGTCGGGTCCGGAGCCCCCACCCACACACACTGACCGTGTCGGGTCCGGAGCCCCCACCCACACACACTGACCGTGTCGGGTCCGGAGCCCCCACCCACACACACTGACCGTGTCGGGTCTGGAGCCCCCACCCTGCCACACTGACCGTGTCGGGTCCGGAGCCCCCACCCACACACACTGACCGTGTCGGGTCTGGAGCCCCCACCCTGCCACACTGACCGTGTCGGGTCCGGAGCCCCCACCCACACACACTGACTGTGTCGGGTCCGGAGCCCTCACCCACACACACTGACCGTGTCGGGTCCGGAGCCCCCACCCTGCCACACTGACCGTGTCGGGTCCGGAGCCCCCACCCACACACACTGACCGTGTCGGGTCCGGAGCCCCCACCCACACACACTGACCGTGTCGGGTCCGGAGCCCCCACCCTGCCACACTGACCGTGTCGGGTCCGGAGCCCCCACCCACACACACTGACCGTGTCGGGTCCGGAGCCCTCACCCACACACACTGACCGTGTCGGGTCCGGAGCCCCCACCCTGCCACACTGACCGTGTCGGGTCCGGAGCCCCCACCCACACACACTGACTGTGTCGGGTCCGGAGCCCCCACCCACACACACTGACCGTGTCGGGTCCGGAGCCCCCACCCACACACACTGACCGTGTCGGGTCCGGAGCCCCCACCCACACACACTGACCGTGTCGGGTCCGGAGCCCCCACCCACACACACTGACCGTGTCGTTTATCTGCTGTTTAATGGTCACATCTCCCATTGACCCCTTAACCTATCGGCCCAAAGGTTCGCTCATCTGTCTTGGCCCATTGATGTGAATCTGTGCTAACCCTTACCCCCTCTGCCCACCTCCCTGTTGACCCCCGTGCCCAGCTCCCTGTTGACCCCCGTGCCCACCTTCCCATTGACCCCCCTGCCCTGTTGACGCCTCTGTCCTTACCTTGAATGGTGCGTTTGAAGAAAGCTTTGCATGCTTCGCAGGAGGACACCCCGTAGTGGTATCCGGAGGCCACGTCCCCACACACCAGGCACAGGCGTTTGGGGGCCGAGTTCAGCACGTACTCGCACTGCGTCGAGCAGTCCTCCAGGATGCCCCCCGAGCACGGGTCAAAGTGCCTGTGACACGGCACGACTGCCCCAGGACCGGAGAAGAGTGAGGGAGAGTCCAGGCCGTGCGGGTGAGGGGTCCTGGCGAGCCCATAGCCAGGGCTGGTCTCAGAGGAGTCACTCTGGCGACTGACTGGGTCGATGGTGGAGGGGGGGCTGCACGGCTCAGTCTTGATGAATCTGCATCGGAGACGCTCCTCCTCATTGCACAGGCCGTCCGACAGCCTGCGGAGAGAGACAGAGAGAGGCATCAGAACAGGGCACCACCCACCCTCACCCTGTACCCTCACCCTGTACCCTCACCCTGTACCCTCACCCTGTACCCTCACCCACCCTCACCCTGTACCCTCACCCTGTACCCTCACCCTGTACCCTCACCCTGTATCCTCACCCTGTACCCTCACCCACCCTCACCCTGTATCCTCACCCTGTACCCTCACCCACCCTCACCCTGTACCCTCACCCACCCTCACCCTGTACCCTCACCCTGTACCCTCACCCACCCTCACCATGTACCCTCACCCTGTACCCTCACCCACCCTCACCCTGTACCCTCACCCTGTACCCTCACCCACCCTCACCCTGTACCCTCACCCTGTACCCTCACCCACCCTCACCCTGTACCCTCACCCACCCTCACCCTGTACCCTCACCCTGTACCCTCACCCACCCTCACCCTGTACCCTCACCCTGTACCCTCACCCTGTACCCTCACCCACCCTCACCCTGTACCCTCACCCACCCTCACCCTGTACCCTCACCCACCCTCACCCTGTACCCTCACCCACCCTCACCCTGTACCCTCACCCACCCTCACCCTGTACCCTCACCCTGTACCCTCACCCACCCTCATCCTGTACCCTCACCCTGTACCCTCACCCACCCTCACCCACCCTCACCCACCCTCACCCTGTACCCTCACCCTGTACCCTCACCCTGTACCCTCACCCTGTACCCTCACCCTCACCCTGTACCCTCACCCACCCTCACCCTGTACCCTCACCCACCCTCACTCTGTACCCTCACCCACCCTCACTCTGTACCCTCACCCACCCTCACCCTGTACCCTCACCCACCCTCACCCTGTACCCTCACCCTGTACCCTCACCCACCCTCACCCTGTATCCTCACCCACCCTCACCCTGTACCCTCACCCACCCTCACCCTGTACCCTCACGCACCCTCACCCTGTACCCTCACGCACCCTCACCCTGTACCCTCACCCAGCCTCACCCTGTACCCTCACCCAGCCTCACTCTGTACCCTCACCCAACCTCACTCTGTATCCTCACCCACCCTCTATCTGTACCCTCGCCCACTCTCACGAGAGGGAGTGAGAGAGACAGAGTTTACAGGGAGGGCGAGATTGAAAGAGACAGAGTGGACAGAGAGAGTGAGAGTGAAAGAGACAGAGTGGACAGAGGGAGTGAGGGTGATAAAGACACAGTGGACAGAGAGAGAGAGAGTGAAAGAGACAGAATGAACAGACAGAAAGTGAAAGAAACAGAGTGAACAGAGAGAGTGAGAGTGATAGAGAGAGAGTGGACAGAGAGAGTGAGAGTGATAGAGACAGAGTGGACAGAGGGAGTGAGGGTGATAAAGACACAGTGGACAGAGAGAGAGAGAGTGAAAGAGACAGAATGAACAGACAGAAAGTGAAAGAAACAGAGTGAACAGAGAGAGTGAGAGTGATAGAGACACAGTGGACAGAGAGAGAGAGAGTGAAAGAGACAGAATGAACAGACAGAAAGTGAAAGAAACAGAGTGAACAGAGAGAGTGAGAGTGATAGAGACACAGTGGACAGAGAGAGAGAAAGTGAAAGAGACAGAGAGGACAGAGAGTGTGAGAGAGTGATAGAGACAGAGTGGACAGAGAGAGAGAGAGTGATAGAGACAGAGTGGACAGAGAGAGAGAGAGTGATAGAGACAGAGTGGACAGAGAGAGAGAGTGTGAGTGAAAGAGACAGAGTGGACAGAGAGAGTGAGAGTGATAGAGACAGAGTGGACAGAGAGAGAGAGTGTGAAAGAGACAGAGTGGACAGAGAGAGTGAGAGAGATAGAGTCAGAGAGTGGACAGAGAGAGAGAGTGTGATAGAGACAGAGAGTGGACAGAACGAGTGAGAGTGAGGGAGAAAGAGGGGACAGAGAGAGAGTGAGAGTGATTGAGACAGAGAGTGGACAGAGAGAGTGAGAGTGATAGAGACAGAGAGTGGACAGAACGAGTGAGAGTGAGGGAGAAAGAGGGGACAGAGAGAGAGTGAGAGTGATTGAGACAGAGAGTGGACAGAGAGAGTGAGAGTGATAGAGACAGAGAGAGGACAGAGAGAGTGAGAGTGATAGAGACAGAGAGTGGACAGAGAGAGAGAGAGTGAAAGTGACAGAATGGTCACAGAGAGAGTGATAGAGACAGAGTGGGCAGAGAGAGGGAGATTGAAAGAGACGGAGTGGACAGAGAGAGTGAGAGTGAAAGAGACAGAATGGACAGAGAGAGAGTGAGAGTGAAAGTGACAGAGTGGACAGAGAGAGAGTGAGAGTGAAAGTGACAGAGTGGACAGAGAGAGAGTGTGAGTGAAAGAGACAGAGTGGACAAAGAGAGAGAGTGATAGAGACAGAGAGTGGACAGAGAGAGTGAGAGTGAGAGTGATAGAGACAGAGAGAGTGAGAGAGAAAGAGAGTGGACAAAGAGAGAGAGTGATAGAGACACAGTGGACAGAGAGAGAGTGAAAGAGACAGAGAGTGGACAGAGAGAGTGAGAGTGATAGAGACAGAGTGGACAGAGAGAGTGAGAGTGAGAGTGATAGAGGCAGAGTGGACAGAGAGAGTGAGAGTGATTGAGACAGAGTGGACAGAGAGAGAGAAATTAATAGAGACAGAGAGTGGACAAAGAGAGTGAGAAAGACAGAGTCGACAGAGAGAGTGAGAGTGATAGAGACAGAGAGTGGACAGAGAGAGTGAGAGTGAAAGAGACAGAGAGTGGAAAGAGAGAGTGAGAGTGAAAGAGACAGAGTGGACAGAGAGAGTGAGAGTGACAGAGACAGAGAGTGGAAAGAGAGAGTGAGAGTGAAAGAGACAGAGTGGACAGAGAGAGTGAGAGTGAAAGAGACAGAGTGGACAGAGAGATAGAGAGTGAAAGAGACAGAGTGGACAGAGAGAGTGAGAGTGATAGAGACAAAGTGGACAGAGAGAGGGAGTGTGAAAGAGACAGAGTGGACAGAGAGAGTGAGAGTGATGGAGACAGAGTGGACAGAGAGAGAGAGTGTGATAGAGACAGAGTGGACAGAGAGAGTGAGAATGAAAGAGACAGAGTGGACAGAGAGAGTGAGAGTGATAGAGCCAGAGTGGACAGAGAGAGTGAGAGTGAAAGAGACAGAGTGGACAGAGAGAGTGAGAGAGATAGAGTCAGAGTGGACAGAGAGAGAGAGTGTGATAGAGACAGAGAGTGGACAGAGATAGTAAGAGTGAGAGAGATAGAGTGGACAGAGAGAGTGAGAGAGATAGAGTCAGAGAGTGGACAGAGATAGTAAGAGTGAGAGAGATAGAGTGGACAGAGAGAGTGAGAGTGATAGAGACAGAGAGTGGAAAGAGAGAGTGAGAGTGATAGAGTCAGAGTGGACAGAGAGAGTGAGAGTGATAGAGACAGAGAGTGGACAGAGAGAGTGAGAGTGATAGAGTCAGAGTGGACAGAGAGAGTGAGAGTGAGAGTGATAGAGACAGAGAGTGGACAGAGAGAGTGAGAGTGATAGAGACAGAGAGTGGACAGAGAGAGGGAGAGTGATAGAGACAGAGTGGACAGAGAGAGTGAGAGTGATAGAGACAGAGTGGACAGAGAGAGTGAGAGTGAAAGAGACAGAGTGGACAGAGAGAGTGAGAGTGAAAGAGACAGAGTGGACAGAGAGAGAGAGTGATAGAGACAGAGTGGACAGAGAGAGAGTGTGAAAGAGACAGAGTGGACAGAGAGAGTGAGAGTGAAAGAGACAGAGTGGACAGAGAGAGAGAGTGATAGAGACAGAGTGGACAGAGAGAGAGTGTGAAAGAGACAGAGTGGACAGAGAGGGTGAGAGTGATAGAGACAGAGTGGACAGAGAGAGAGAGAGTGAAAGAGACAGAGTGGACAGAGAGGGTGAGAGTGATAGAGACAGAGTGGACAGAGAGAGAGAGAGTGAAAGAGACAGAGTGGACAGAGAGAGTGAGAGTGATAGAGACCGAATGGACAGAGAGAGAGAGAGTGAAAGAGACAGAGTGGACAGAGAGAGTGAGAGAGATAGAGGCAGAGTGGACAGAGAGAGAGAGTGTGAAAGAGACAGAGTGGACAGAGAGAGTGAGAGTGAGAGAGACAGAGTGGACAGAGAGAGACAGCGTAATAGAGACAGAGTGGACAGAGAGAGAGAGTGATAGAGACAGAGAGTGGACAGAGAGAGAGAGAGAGAGTGTGATAGAGACAGAGAGTGGTAAGAGAGAGTGAGAGTGATAGAGACAGAGAGTGGACAGAGAGAGTGAGAGTGAAAGAGACAGAATGGACAGAGAGAGAGTGAGAGTGAAAGTGACAGAGTGGACAGAGAGAGAGTGAGAGTGAAAGTGACAGAGTGGACAGAGAGAGAGTGTGAGTGAAAGAGACAGAGTGGACAAAGAGAGAGAGTGATAGAGACAGAGAGTGGACAGAGAGAGTGAGAGTGAGAGTGATAGAGACAGAGAGAGTGAGAGAGAAAGAGAGTGGACAAAGAGAGAGAGTGATAGAGACACAGTGGACAGAGAGAGAGTGAAAGAGACAGAGAGTGGACAGAGAGTGAGAGTGATAGAGACAGAGTGGACAGAGAGAGTGAGAGTGATAGAGGCAGAGTGGACAGAGAGAGTGAGAGTGATTGAGACAGAGTGGACAGAGAGAGAGAAATTAATAGAGACAGAGAGTGGACAAAGAGAGTGAGAAAGACAGAGTCGACAGAGAGAGTGAGAGTGATAGAGACAGAGAGTGGACAGAGAGAGTGAGAGTGAAAGAGACAGAGAGTGGAAAGAGAGAGTGAGAGTGAAAGAGACAGAGTGGACAGAGAGAGTGAGAGTGACAGAGACAGAGAGTGGAAAGAGAGAGTGAGAGTGAAAGAGACAGAGTGGACAGAGAGAGTGAGAGTGAAAGAGACAGAGTGGACAGAGAGATAGAGAGTGAAAGAGACAGAGTGGACAGAGAGAGTGAGAGTGATAGAGACAAAGTGGACAGAGAGAGGGAGTGTGAAAGAGACAGAGTGGACAGAGAGAGTGAGAGTGATGGAGACAGAGTGGACAGAGAGAGAGAGTGTGATAGAGACAGAGTGGACAGAGAGAGTGAGAATGAAAGAGACAGAGTGGACAGAGAGAGTGAGAGTGATAGAGCCAGAGTGGACAGAGAGAGTGAGAGTGAAAGAGACAGAGTGGACAGAGAGAGTGAGAGAGATAGAGTCAGAGTGGACAGAGAGAGAGAGTGTGATAGAGACAGAGAGTGGACAGAGATAGTAAGAGTGAGAGAGATAGAGTGGACAGAGAGAGTGAGAGAGATAGAGTCAGAGAGTGGACAGAGATAGTAAGAGTGAGAGAGATAGAGTGGACAGAGAGAGTGAGAGTGATAGAGACAGAGAGTGGAAAGAGAGAGTGAGAGTGATAGAGTCAGAGTGGACAGAGAGAGTGAGAGTGATAGAGACAGAGAGTGGACAGAGAGAGTGAGAGTGATAGAGTCAGAGTGGACAGAGAGAGTGAGAGTGAGAGTGATAGAGACAGAGAGTGGACAGAGAGAGTGAGAGTGATAGAGACAGAGAGTGGACAGAGAGAGGGAGAGTGATAGAGACAGAGTGGACAGAGAGAGTGAGAGTGATAGAGACAGAGTGGACAGAGAGAGTGAGAGTGAAAGAGACAGAGTGGACAGAGAGAGTGAGAGTGAAAGAGACAGAGTGGACAGAGAGAGAGAGTGATAGAGACAGAGTGGACAGAGAGAGAGTGTGAAAGAGACAGAGTGGACAGAGAGAGTGAGAGTGAAAGAGACAGAGTGGACAGAGAGAGAGAGTGATAGAGACAGAGTGGACAGAGAGAGAGTGTGAAAGAGACAGAGTGGACAGAGAGGGTGAGAGTGATAGAGACAGAGTGGACAGAGAGAGAGAGAGTGAAAGAGACAGAGTGGACAGAGAGAGTGAGAGTGATAGAGACCGAGTGGACAGAGAGAGAGAGAGTGAAAGAGACAGAGTGGACAGAGAGAGTGAGAGAGATAGAGGCAGAGTGGACAGAGAGAGAGAGTGTGAAAGAGACAGAGTGGACAGAGAGAGTGAGAGTGAGAGAGACAGAGTGGACAGAGAGAGACAGCGTAATAGAGACAGAGTGGACAGAGAGAGAGTGTGATAGAGACAGAGAGTGGTAAGAGAGAGTGAGAGTGATAGAGACAGAGAGTGGAAAGAGAGAGTGAGAGTGAAAGAGACAGAGTGGACAGAGAGAGTGAGAGTGAAAGAGACAGAGAGTGGAAAGAGAGAGTGAGAGTGAAAGAGACAGAGTGGACAGAGAGAGTGAGAGTGAAAGAGACAGAGAGTGGACAGAGAGAGTGAGAGTGAAAGAGACAGAATGGACAGAGAGAGAGTGAAAGAGACAAAGTGGACAGAGAGAGTGAGAGTGATAGAGACGGAGAGTGGACAGAGAGAGAGAGTGAAATAGACAGAGAGTGGACAGAGAGAGAGTGTGAAAGAGACAGAGTGGACAGAGAGAGAGAGTGGTAGAGACAGAGAGTGGACAGAGAGAGAGAGAGTGAAAGAGACAGAGTGGACAGAGAGAGTGAGAGAGATAGAGGCAGAGTGGACAGAGAGAGAGAGTGTGAAAGAGACAGAGTGGACAGAGAGAGTGAGAGTGAGAGAGACAGAGTGGACAGAGAGAGACAGCGTAATAGAGACAGAGTGGACAGAGAGAGAGTGTGATAGAGACAGAGAGTGGTAAGAGAGAGTGAGAGTGATAGAGACAGAGAGTGGAAAGAGAGAGTGAGAGTGAAAGAGACAGAGTGGACAGAGAGAGTGAGAGTGAAAGAGACAGAGAGTGGAAAGAGAGAGTGAGAGTGAAAGAGACAGAGTGGACAGAGAGAGTGAGAGTGAAAGAGACAGAGAGTGGACAGAGAGAGTGAGAGTGAAAGAGACAGAATGGACAGAGAGAGAGTGAAAGAGACAAAGTGGACAGAGAGAGTGAGAGTGATAGCGACGGAGAGTGGACAGAGAGAGAGAGTGAAATAGACAGAGAGTGGACAGAGAGAGAGTGTGAAAGAGACAGAGTGGACAGAGAGAGAGAGTGGTAGAGACAGAGAGTGGACAGAGAGAGAGAGAGTGAAAGTGACAGAGTGGACAGAGAGAGTGAGAGTGAAAGAGACAGAGTGGACAGAGAGAGTGAGAGTGAAAGAGAGAGAGTGGATACAGAGTGAGAATGAAAGAGACAGAGTGGACAGAGAGAGTGAGAGTGATAGAGACAGAGTGGATAGAGAGAGTGAGAGTGATAGAGACAGAGTGGACAGAGAGAGAGAGTGTGAAAGAGACAGAGTGGACAGAGAGAGTGAGAGTGATAGAGACAGAGAGTAGACAGAGAGAGAGAGTGTGATAGAGACAGAGAGTGGACAGAGAGAGTGAGAGTGAAAGAGAGAGAGTGGATAGAGAGTGAGAATGAAAGAGACAGAGTGGACAGAGAGAGTGAGAGTGATAGAGACAGAGTGGATAGAGAGAGTGAGAGTGATGGAGACAGAGTGGGCAGAGAGAGAGAGTGTGATAGAGACAGAGTGGACAGAGAGAGAGAGTGTGAAAGAGACAGAGTGGACAGAGAGAGTGAGAGTGATAGAGACAGAGAGTAGACAGAGAGAGAGAGTGTGATAGAGACAGAGTGGACAGAGAGAGAGTGTGATAGAGACAGAGTGGACAGAGAGAGTGAGAGTGATAGAGACAGAGAGTAGACAGAGAGAGTGAGAGTGATAGAGACAGAGTGGACAGAGAGAGAGTGTGATAGAGACAGAGTGGACAGAGAGAGTGAGAGTGATAGAGACAGAGAGTAGACAGAGAGAGAGAGTGTGATAGAGACAGAGAGTGGACAGAGAGTGAGAGTGATAGAGACAGAGAGTAGACAGAGAGAGAGAGTGTGATAGAGACAGAGAGTGGAAAGAGAGAGTGAGAGTGATAGAGACAGAGAGTGGACAGAGAGAGTGAGAGTGAAAGTGACAGAGTGGACAGAGAGAGTGAGATTGATAGAGACAGAGTTGACAGAGAGAGAGAGAGCGACAGAGACAGAGAGTGGAAAGAGAGAGTGAGAGTGAAAGAGACAGAGTGGACAGAGAGAGTGAGAGTGAAAGAGACAGAGTGGGCAGAGAGAGAGTGAGAGTGATAGAGACAGAGTGGACAGAGAGAGAGTGTGAAAGAGACAGAGTGGACAGAGAGAGTGAGAGAGATAGAGTCAGAGTGGACAGAGAGAGTGAGAGTGATAGAGACAGAGTGGACAGAGAGAGTGAGAGTGATAGAGACAGAGTGGACAGAGAGAGTGAGAGTGAAAGAGACAGAGTGGACAGAGAGAGAGAGAGTGATAGAGTCAGAGTGGACAGAGAGAGAGAGAGTGATAGAGACAGAGAGTGGACAGAACGAGTGAAAGAGACAGAGTGGACAGAGAGAGTGAGATTGATAGAGACAGAGTCGACAGAGAGAGAGAGAGTGACAGAGACAGAGAGTGGAAAGAGAGAGTGAGAGTGAAAGAGACAGAGTGGACAGAGAGAGTGAGAGTGAAAGAGACAGAGTGGGCAGAGAGAGAGAGAGAGACTGGGTGGACAGAGAGAGTGAGAGTGAGAGAGACAGAGAGTGGACAGTGTGAGTGAAAGAGAGAGTGGACAGAGAGAGTGAGAGGGATAGAGACAGAGAATGGACAGAGAGAGTGAGAGTGATAGAGACAGAGTGGACAGAGAGAGTGAGAGTGAAAGTGACAGAGTGGACAGAGAGAGAGAGAGTGAAAGAGACAGAGTGGACAGAGAGAGAGAGAGAGAGTGAGAGAGAAAGAGAGTGGACAAAGAGAGAGAGTGATAGAGACAGAGTGGACAGAGAGAGTGAGAGTGAAAGAGACAGCGAGAGTGAGAGTGAAAGAGACAGAGAGTGGACAGAGAGAGTGTGATAGAGACAGAGAGTGGAAAGAGAGAGTGAGAGTGATAGAGACAGAGAGTGGACAGAACGAGTGAAAGAGACAGAGTGGACAGAGAGAGTGAGAGTGAAAGAGACAGAGTGGACAGAGAGAGTGAGAGTGAAAGAGACAGATAGAGAGAGAGTCGACAGAGAGAGTGAGAGTGAAAGAGACAGAGTGGGCAGAGAGATAGGGAGTGAAAGAGACAGAGTGGGCAGAGAGAGTGAGATCGATAGAGACAGAGTCGACAGAGAGAGAGAGAGTGAAAGAGACAGAGTGGGCAGAGAGAGAGAGAGAGACTGGGTGGACAGAGAGAGTGAGAGTGAGAGAGACAGAGTGGACAGAGAGAGAGTGAAAGAGACAGAGAGTGGACAGTGTGAGTGAAAGAGAGAGTGGACAGAGAGAGTGAGAGGGATAGAGACAGAGAAAGGACAGAGAGAGTGAGAGTGAAAGAGACAGAGTGGACAGAGGGAGTGAGGGTGATAAAGACACAGTGGACAGAGAGAGAGTGAGAGTGAAAGTGACAGAGTGGACAGAGAGAGAGAGAGAGTAAAAGAGACAGAGTGGACAGAGAGAGAGAGAGAGTGAGAGAGAAAGAGAGTGGACAAAGAGAGAGAGTGATAGAGACAGAGTGGACAGAGAGAGTGAGAGTGAAAGAGACAGAGAGTGGACAGAGAGAGAGTGAAAGAGACAGAGTGGACTGAGAGAGTGAGTGTGATAGAGACAGAGTGGACAGAGAGAGGGAGAGTGAAAGAGACAGAGTGGACAGAGAGAGTGAGAGTGAAAGAGACAGACAGAGAGAGAGTGCGAGTGATAGAGACAGAGTGGACAGGGAGAGAGAGAGTGAAAGAAACAGAGTGGGCAGGGAGAGTGAGAGTGAGAGAGACAGAGTGGACAGAGAGAGACAGCGTGATAGAGATAGAGTCGACAGAGAGAGTGAAAGTGACAGAGTGGACAGAGAGAGTGAGAGTGATAGAGACAGAGAATGGACAGAGAGGGAGAGAGTGAAAGTGACAGAGTGGACAGAGAGAGAGTGTGAAAGAGACAGAGTGGACAGAGTGAGAGAGAGAGTGAGAGAGAAAGAGAGTGGACAAAGAGAGAGAGTGATAGAGACAGAGTGGACAGAGAGAGTGAGAGTGAAAGAGACAGAATATACAGAGAGAGTGAGTGTGATAGAGACAGAGTGGACAGAGAGAGAGAGAGTGACAGAGACAGAGTGGACAGAGAGAGAGTGAAAGAGACAGAGTCGACAGAGAGAGTGAGTGTGATAGAGACAGAGTGGACAGAGAGAGTGAGAGTGATAGAGACAGAGTGGCAGAGAGAGAGAGAGAGAGTGAAAGAGACAGAGTGGACAGAGAGTGAGAGTGAAAGATAAAGAATGGACAGATGAGAGAGTGAGAGTGAAAGTGACAGAGTGGACAGAGAGAGAGTGAGAGTGAAAGTGACAGAGTGGACAGAGAGAGAGTGAGAGTGAATGTGACAGAGTGCACAGGGAGAAAGAGAGTGATAGAGACAGAGTGGACAGAGAGCGAGTGATAGAGACAGTGAGTGGACAGAGAAATTGAGAGTGATAGAGACAGTGAGTGGACAGAGAGAGTGAGAGTGAAAGAGACAGAGTGGACAGAGAGAGTGAGAGAGACAGAGTGGACAGAGAGAATGAGAGTGAAAGAGACAGAATAGACAGAGTAAGTGAAAGAGACAGAGTGGACAGAGAGAGTGAGAGTGAAAGAGACAGATAGAGAGAGAGTGCGAGTGATAGCGACAGAGTGGACAGAGAGAGTGAGAGTGAAAGACACAGTGGACAGAGAGAGTGAGAGTGAAAGAGACAGAGTGGAAAGAGAGAGTGAGAGTGAAAGAGACAGAGTGGACAGAGAGATAGAGAGTGAGAGAGACTGGGTGGACAGAGAGAGTGAGAGTGAAAGAGACAGAGTGGACAGAGAGAGTGAGAGTGAAAGAGACAGAGAGTGGACAGAGAGAATGAGAGTGAGAGAGACAGAGTGGACAGAGAGAGTGAGATTGATAGAGACAGAGTCGACAGAGAGAGAGAGAGAGAGTGACAGAGACAGAGAGTGGAAAGAGAGAGTGAGAGTGAAAGAGACAGAGTGGACAGAGAGATAGAGAGTGAGAGAGACTGGGTGGACAGTGAGAGTGAGAGTGAGAGAGACAGAGTGGACAGAGAGAGACAGCGTGATAGAGACAGAGTGGACAGAGAGAGAGAGTGGGAAAGACTGAGAGTGGACAGTGTGAGTGAAAGAGAGAGTGGGCAGAGAGAGTGAGAGTGATAGAGACAGAGAATGGACAGAGAGAGTGAGAGTGATAGAGACAGAGAATGGACAGAGAGAGTGAGAGTGAAAGTGACAGAGTGGACAGAGAGAGAGAGAGAGAGTGAAAGAGACAGAGTGGACAGAGAGTGAGAGTGAAAGAGAAAGAATGGACAAAGAGAGAGTGAGAGTGAAAGTGACAGAGAGGACAGAGAGAGAGTGAGAGTGAAAGTGACAGAGTGGACAGAGAGAGAGTGAGAGTGAAAGTGACAGAGTGGACAGAGAGAGAGTGAGAGTGAAAGAGACAGAGATTGAGAGTGAAAGAGACAGAGAGAGTGAAGGTGAAATGACAGAGAGTGGACAGAGAGAATGAGAGTGAGAGAGACAGTGAATGGACAGAGAGAGTGAGAGTGATAGAGACAGAGTGGACAGAGAGAGAGAGAGAGAGTGATTGAGACAGAATGGACAGAGAGAGAGTGAAAGAGACAGAGTGGACAGAGAGAGTGAGTGTGATAGTGAGAGAGTGAACAGAGAGAGTGAGATTGAACGAGACATAGTGGACAGAGAGAGTGAGAGAGACAGAGTGGACAGAGAGAGTGAGTGTGATAGAGACAGAATAGACAGAGTAAGTGAAAGAGACAGAATGGACAGAGAGAGAGTGAAAGAGACAGAGTGGACACAGAGAGTGAAAGAGACAGAGTGGAGAGAGAGAATGAGAGTGATAGAGACAGTGAATGGACAGAGAGAGTGAGAGTGAAAGAGACAGAGTGGACAGAGAGAGTGAGAGTGATAGAGACAGAGAGTGGACAGAGAGAGTGAGAGTGTGAGTGATAGAGACAGAGTGGACAGAGAGAGTGAGAGTGAAAGAGACAGAGTGGATAGAGAGATAGAGAGTGAAAGAGACAGAGTGGGCAGAGAGAGTGAGAGTGACACGGTGGACAGAGTGACTGAGAGTGAGAGAGACAGAGTGGACAGAGAGAGAGTGATAGAGGCAGAGAGTGGACAGTGTGAGTGAAAGAGAGAGTCGACAGAGAGAGTGAGAGAGATAGAGTCAGAGTGGACAGAGAGAGTGAGAGTGAAAGAGACAGAGTGGACAGAGAGTGAGAGTGAAAGTGACAGAGTGGACAGAGAGAGAGTGAGAGTGAAAGTGACAGAGTGGACAGAGAGAGAGAGAGAGTGATAGAGACAGAGTGGACAGAGAGAGTGAGAGTGAAAGAGACAGAGTGGATATAGAGAGAGAGAGAGTGATAGAGTCAGAGTGGACAGAGAGAGTGAGAGTGAGACTGACAGAGTGGACAGACAGAAAGAGTGTGTTAGAGACCGAGTGGACAAAGAGAGAGTGAGACTGACAGAGTGGACAGGGAGAAAGAGAGTGATAGAGACAGTGTGGACAGAGAGCGAGTGATAGAGGCAGAGAGTGGACAGTGAGAGTGAAAGAGACAGAGTGGACAGAGAGAGTGAGAGTGAAAGAGACAGAGAGTGAGAGTCAAAGAGACAGAGAGAATGAGAGTGATAGAGAGTGAGTGGACAGAGAGAGTGAGAGTGATAGAGACAGAGTGGACAGAGAGAGTGAGTGTGATAGAGACAGAGTGGACAGAGCGAGTGAGAGTGATAGAGACAGACAGAGAGAGAGAGTGAGAGTGAAAGAGACAGAGTGGACAGAGAGAGAGAGAGTGAAAGAGACAGAGAGTGAAAGAGACAGAGTGGACAGAGAGAGTGAGAGTGAAAGAGACAGAGTGGACACAGAGAGTGAAAGAGACAGAGAGTGAGAGTGAAAGAGACAGAGAGAGTGAGAGTGAAAGAGACAGAGAGTGGAGAGAGAGAATGAGAGTGATAGAGACAGTGAATGGACAGAGAGAGTGAGAGTGAAAGAGTCAGAGTGGACAGAGAGTGAGAGTGAAAGAGACAGAGTGGACAGAGAGAGTGAGAGTGAAAGAGAAAGAATGGACAGAGAGAGAGTGAGAGTGAAAGTGACAGAGTGGACAGAGAGAGAGTGAGAGTGAAAGTGACAGAGTGGACAGAGAGAGAGAGAGAGTGATAGAGACAGAGTGGACAGAGAGAGTGAGAGTGAAAGAGACAGAGTGGACAGAGAGAGAGTGAGAGTGAAAGTGACAGAGTGGACAGAGAGAGAGTGAGAGTGAAAGTGACAGAGTGGACAGAGAGAGAGTGAGAGTGAAAGTGACAGAGTGGACAGAGAGAGAGTGAGAGTGAAAGTGACAGAGTGGACAGAGAGAGAGAGAGAGTGATAGAGACAGAGTGGACAGAGAGAGTGAGAGTGAAAGAGACAGAGTGGACAGAGAGTGAGAGTGAAAGAGAAAGAATGGACAGAGAGAGAGTGAGAGTGAAAGTGACAGAGTGGACAGAGAGAGAGTGAGAGTGAAAGTGACAGAGTGGACAGAGAGAGAGTGATAGAGACAGAGTGGACAGAGAGAGTGAGAGTGAAAGAGACAGAGTGGATAGAGAGAGAGAGAGAGTGATAGAGTCAGAGTGGACAGAGAGAGAGAGTGAGACTGACAGAGTGGACAGACAGAAAGAGTGTGTTAGAGACCGAGTGGACAAAGAGAGAGCGAGAGTGAGACTGACAGAGTGGACAGGGAGAAAGAGAGTGATAGAGACAGAGTGGACAGAGAGCAAGTGATAGAGGCAGAGAGTGGACAGTGAGAGTGAAAGAGACAGAGAGTGAGAGTCAAAGAGACAGAGAGAATGAGAGTGATAGAGAGTGAGTGGACAGAGAGAGTGAGAGTGATAGAGACAGAGTGGACAGAGAGAGTGAGTGTGATAGAGACAGAGTGGACAGAGAGAGTGAGAGTGAAAGAGACAGAGAGTGGAGAGAGAGATAGAGAGTGAAAGAGACAGAGAGTGGACAGAGACAGAGAGTGGAAGAGACAGAGTGGACAGAGAAAGAGAGAGTGATAGAGACAGAGAGTGGACAGAGACAGAGAGTGAGAGAGACAGAGTGGACAGAGAGAGTGAAAGAGATAGAGACAGAGTGGACAGAGAGAGTGAGAGTGATAGAGACAGAGTGGACAGAGAGAGAGAGAGTGAAAGAGTGGACAGAGAGAGAGAGAGTGAAAGAGTCAGAGTGGACAGAGAGAGTGAGAGTGATAGAGACAGAGTGGACAGAGAGAGAGAGAGTGAAAGAGTCAGAGTGGACAGAGAGAGTGAGAGTGATAGAGACAGAGTGGACAGAGAGAGAGTGTGAAAGAGACAGAGTGGACAGAGAGAGAGAGAGTGAAAGAGTCAGAGTGGACAGAGAGAGAGAGAGAGTGATAGAGTCAGAGTGAACAGAGAGTGAGAGTGATAAAGACAAAGTGGACAGAGAGAGAGAGTGTGAAAGAGACAGAGTGGACAGAGAGAGTGAGTGAAAGAGACAGAGTTGACAGAGAGAGAGAGTGAGAGTGTGATAGAGACAGAGAGTGGTAAGAGAGAGTGAGAGTGATAGAGACAGAGAGTGGACAGAGCGAGTGAGAGAGAAAGAGGGGACAGAGAGAGTGAGAGTGAAAGTGACAGAGTGGACAGAGAGAGTGAGAGTGATGGAGACAGAGTGGACAGAGAGAGTGAGAGTGAAAGAGACAGAGTTGACAGAGAGAGAGAGAGAGAGTGATAGAGACAGAGAGTGGAAAGAGAGAGTGAGAGTGAAAGAGACAGAGTGGACAGAGAGAGTGAGAGTGAAAGAGACAGAATGGACAGAGAGAGAGTGAAAGAGACAGAGAGTGGACAGAGTGAGAGTCAGAGTGATAGATACAGAGTGGACAGAGAGTGATAGTGAAAGAGACAGAGCGGACAGAGAGAGTGGGAGTGAGAGAGACAGAGGGGACAGAGAGAGTGAGACTGATAGAGACAGAGAGTGGACAGAGAGAGTGAGAGTGATAGAGACAGAGAGTGGACAGAGAGAGTGAGAGTGATAGAGACAGAGAGTGGACAGAGAGAGTGAGAGTGAAAGAGAGAGAGTGGACAGAGAGAGTGAGAGTGATAGAGACAGAGAGTGGACAGAGAGAGTGAGAGTGAAAGAGAGAGAGTGGACAGAGAGAGTGAGAGTGATAGAGACAGAGTGGACAGAGAGAGAGTGTGTGAAAGAGACAGAATGGACAGAGAGAGTGAGAGTGATAGAGGCAGAGTGGACAGAGAGAGTGAGAGTGAAAGAGACAGAGTGGATAGAGAGAGAGAGAGAGTGATAGAGTCAGAGTGAACAGAGAGTGAGAGTGAGAGTGATAGAGACAGAGAGTGGACAGAGAGAGAGAGTGTGATAGAGACAGAGAGTGGAAAGAGAGAGTGAGAGTGATAGAGACAGAGAGTGGACAGAACGAGTGAGAGTGAGAGAGAAAGAGGGGACAGAGAGAGAGTGAGAGTGATTGAGACAGAGTGGACAGAGAGAGAGCAAGTAATAGAGACAGAGAGTGAGAGTGAGAGTGAGAGTGATAGAGGCAGAGTGGACAGAGAGAGTGAGAGTGAAAGAGACAAAGTGGACAGAGAGAGTGAGAGTGAAAGAGACAGAGTTGACAGAGAGAGAGAGAGGGAGTGTGATAGAGACAGAGAGTGGTAAGAGAGAGTGAGAGAGAAAGAGGGGGCAGAGAGAGTGAGATTGATAGAGACAGAGAGTGGACAGAGCGAGTGAGAGAGAAAGAGGGGACAGAGAGAGTGAGAGTGAGAGAGACAGAGTTGACAGGGAGAGTGAGAGAGACAGAGTGGACAGAGAGAGAGAGTGTGATAGAGACAGAGTGGACAGAGAGAGTGAGAAAGAGGGGACAGAGAGAGTGAGAGTGAGAGAGACAGAGTTGACAGGGAGAGTGAGAGAGACAGAGTGGACAGAGAGAGAGAGAGTGTGATAGAGACAGAGTGGACAGTGAAAGTGAGAGAGGCAGAGTGGACAGAGAGAGTGAGAGTGAAAGAGACAGAGTGGACAGAGAGAGTGAGAGTGAGAGAGACAGAGTTGACAGAGAGAGAGAGAGTAATAGAGACAAAGAGTGGAAAGAGAGAGTGAGAGTGATAGAGACAGAGAGTGGACAGAGTGAGTGAGAGTGAAAGAGAGAGAGCGGACAGAGAGCGTGAGCGTGAAATAGACAGAGTGGACAGAGAGAGTGAGAGTGATCGAGACATAGTGGACAGAGAGAGAGAGAGAGTCATAGAGACAGAGTGTGGACAGAGAGAGTGAGAGTGAAAGAGACAGAGAGTGGACAGAGCGAGTGAGAGTGAGAGAGAAAGAGTGGACAGAGAGAGTGAGAGTGATAGAGACAGAGTGGACAGAGAGAGAGAGTGTGAAAGAGACTGAGTGGACAGAGAGAGTGAGAGTGAAAGAGACAGGGTGGACAGAGAGAGTGAGAGTGATAGAGACAGAGTGGACAGAGAGAGAGAGTGTGAAAGAGACAGAGTGGACAGAGAGAGTGAGAGTGCTAGAGACAAAGTGGACAGAGAGAGAGAGTGTGAAAGAGACAGAGAGGAGAGAGAGAGTGAGAGTGATGGAGACAGAGTGGACAGAGAGAGTGAGAGTGAAAGAGACAGAGAATGGTAAGAGAGAGTGAGAGTGATAGAGACAGAGAGTGGACAGAGCGAGTGAGAGTGAGAGAGAAAGAGTGGACAGAGAGAGAGAGAGAGAGAGTGTGATAGAGACAGAGAATGGGAAGAGAGAGTGAGAGTGATTGAGACAGAGTGGACAGAGAGAGTGAGAGTCAAAGTGACAGAGAGTGGACAGAGAGAGTGAGAGTGAAAGAGACAGAGAGTGGACAGAGAGAGTGAGAGTGAAAGAGACAGAGAGTGGACAGAGAGAGTGAGAGTCAGAGTGATAGATACAGAGTGGACAGAGAGAGTGAGACTGATAGAGACAGAGAGTGGACAGAGAGAGTGAGAGTGATAGAGACAGAGAGTGGAAAGAGAGAGTGAGAGTGATAGAGACAGAGAGTCGACAGAGAGAGTGAGAGTGAAAGAGTCAGAGTGGACAGAGAGAGTGAGAGTGATAGAGTCAGAGTGGATAGAGAGAGAGAGAGAGTGATAGAGTCAGAGTGAACAGAGAGTGAGAGTGAGAGTGATAGAGGCAGAGTGGACAGAGAGAGTGAGAGTGATGGAGACAGAGTGGACAGAGAGAGTGAGAGTGAAAGAGACAGAGTTGACAGAGAGAGAGAGTGAGAGTGTGATAGAGACAGAGAGTGGTAAGAGAGAGTGAGAGTGATAGAGACAGAGAGTGGACAGAGCGAGTGAGAGAGAAAGAGGGGACAGAGAGAGTGAGAGTGATTGAGACAGAGTTGAGAGAGAGAGTGATAGAGACAGAGTTGACAGAGAGAGAGAGAGAGTGATAGAGACAGAGAGTGGAAAGAGAGTGTGAGAGTGAAAGAGACAGAGTGGACAGAGAGAGTGAGAGTGAAAGAGACAGAGTGGACATAGACAGTGAGAGTGAAAGAGACAGAATGGACAGAGAGAGAGTGAAAGAGACAGAGAGTGGACAGACAGAGAGTGATAGAGACGGAGAGTGGAAAGAGAGAGTGAGAGTGAAAGAGACAGAGAGTGGACAGAGAGTGATAGTGAAAGAGACAGAGCGGACAGAGAGAGTGGGAGTGAGAGAGACAGAGGGGACAGAGAGAGTGAGACTGATAGAGACAGAGAGTGGACAGAGAGAGTGAGAGTGTTAGAGACAGAGAGTGGACAGAGAGAGTGAGAGTGATAGAGACAGAGAGTGGACAGAGAGAGTGAGAGTGAAAGAGAGAGAGTGGACAGAGAAAGTGAGAGTGAAAGAGACAGAGAGTGAGAGTGAAAGAGACAGAGAGAGTGAGAGTGAAAGAAACAGAGAGTGGAGAGAGAGAATGAGAGTGATAGAGACAGTGAATGGACAGAGAGAGTGAGAGTGATAGAGACAGAGTGGACAGAGAGAGAGAGAGTGATTGAGACAGAATGGACAGAGAGACAGAGAGAGTGAAAGAGTCAGAGTGGACAGAGAGAGTGAGAGTGAAAGAGACAGAGTGGACTGAGAGAGTGAGAGTGAAAGAGACAGAGTGGACAGAGAGAGTGAGAGTAATAGAGACAGAGTCGACAGAGAGAGTGAGAGTGAAAGAGACAGAGTGGACAGAGAGAGAGAGAGTGACAGGGACAGAGAGTGGAAAGAGAGAGTGAGAGTGAAAGAGACAGAGTGGACAGCGAGAGTGATAGAGACAGAGTGGATAGAGAGATAGAGAGTGAAAGAGACAGACTGGGCAGAGAGAGTGAGAGTGAGAGAGACAGGGTGGACAGAGAGACAGAGAGAAAGAGTGGACAGAGAGAGACAGCGTAATAGAGACAGAGTGGACTGAGAGAGAGTGATAGAGACAGAGAGTGGACAGAGAGAGTGAGAGTGAAAGTGACAGAGTGGCAGAGAGAGAGAGAGAGTGAAAGAGAGAGTGGACAGAGAGTGAGAGTGAAAGAGACAGAGTGGACAGAGAGAGAGAGTGAGAGAGAAAGAGAGTGGACAAAGAGAGAGAGTGATAGAGACCGAGTGGACAGAGAGCGAGTGATAGAGACAGAGTGGACAGAGAGAGTGAGAGTGAAAGAGACAGAGAGTGAGAGTGAAAGAGACAGAGAGTGAGAGTGAAAGAAACAGAGAGAGTGAGAGTGAAAGAGACAGTGAGTGGACAGAGAGAGAGAGAGTGATTGAGACAGAATGGACAGAATGAGAGTGATAGAGACAGTGAGTGGACAGAGAGAGTGAGAGTGATAGAGACAGTGAGTGGACAGAGAGAGAGAGAGTGATTGAGACAGAATGGACAGAGAGAGAGTGAAAGAGACAGAGTGGACAGAGAGAGTGAGAGTGAAAGAGACAGAGTGGACAGAGAGAGAGTGAAAGAGACATGGTGGACAGAGTGAAAGAGACAGAATGGACTGGGAGAGAGTGAAAGAGACAGAGTGGACAGAGAGTGAGAGTGAAAGAGAAAGAATGGACAGAGAGAGAGTGAGAGTGAAAGTGACAGAGTGGACAGAGAGAGAGTGAGAGTGAAAGTGACAGAGTGGACAGAGAGAGAGTGAGAGTGAAAGAGACAGTGTGGACAGAGAGAGTGAGTGTGAAAGAGACAGATTGGACAGAGAGAGTGAGAGTGAAAGAGACAGTGTGGACAGAGAGAGTGAGAGTGATAGAGACAGAGTGGACAGAGAGAGTGAGAGTGATAGAGACAGAGTGGACAGAGAGAGAGTCAGAGTGAAAGAGACAGTGTGGACAGAGAGAGTGAGAGTGAAAGAGACAGTGTGGACAGAGAGAGTGAGAGTGAAAGAGACAGAGTGGACAGAGAGAGTGAGAGTGATAGAGACAGAGTGGACAGAGAGAGTGAGAGAGATAGAGGCAGAGTGGACAGAGAGAGTGAGAGTGATAGAGACAGAGTGGACAGAGAGAGTGAGAGTGATAGAGACAGAGTGGACAGAGAGAGTGAGAGTGATAGAGACAGAGTGGACAGAGAGAGTGAGAGAGATAGAGTCAGAGTGGACAGAGAGAGAGAGTGTGATAGAGACAGAGTGGACAGAGAGAGTGAGAGTGAGAGTGATAGAGGCAGAGTGGACAGAGAGAGACAGCGTGATAGAGACAGAGTGGACAGAGAGAGAGAGTGGTAGAGACAGAGAGTGGACAGAGAGAGAGAGATTGAGAGTGAAAGAGACAGAGTGGACAGAGAGAGAGAGAGTGAAAGAGACAGAGTGGACAGAGAGTGAGAGTGAGAGAGACAGAGTGGACAGAGAGAGAGTGTGAAAGAGACAGAGTGGACAGAGAGAGTGAGAGAGATAGAGTCAGAGTGGAGAGAGAGATAGAGAGTGAAAGAGACAGAGTGGGCAGAGAGAGTGAGAGTGAGAGTGATTGAGACAGAGTGGACAGAGAGAGTGAGAGTGAAAGAGACAGAGTGGAGAGAGAGATAGAGAGTGAAAGAGACAGAGTGGGCAGAGAGAGAGAGTGGTAGAGACAGAGAGTGGACAGTGTGAGTGAAAGAGAGAGTGGGCAGAGAGAGTGAGAGTGATAGAGACAGAGAATGGACAGAGAGAGAGAGAGTGAAAGAGACAGAGTGGACAGAGAGTGAGAGTGAAAGAGAAAGAATGGACAGAGAGAGAGTGAGAATGAAAGTGACAGAGTGGACAGGGAGAGAGTGAGAGTGAAAGTGACAGAGTGGACAGAGAGAGAGTGAAAGAGACAGAGTGGACAGAGAGAGTGAGAGTGAAAGAGACAGAGAGAGTGAGAGTGAAAGAGACAGAATGGACAGAGAGAGAGTGAAAGAGACATGGTGGACAGAGAGAGTGAGAGTGAAAGAGACAGAGTGGACAGAGAGAGTGAGAGTGAAAGAGACAGAGAGTGGACAGAGAGAATGAGAGTGATAGAGACAGAGTGGACAGAGAGAGTGAGTGTGATAGAGACAGAGAATGGACAGTGAGGGTGAGAGTGAAAGAGACAGAGTGGACTGAGAGAGAGAGAGTGAAAGAGACAGAGAGTGAGAGTGAAAGAGACAGAGAGTGAGAGTGAAAGAAACAGAGAGTGGAGAGAGAGAATGAGAGTGATAGAGACAGTGAATGGACAGAGAGAGTGAGAGTGATAGAGACAGAGTGGACAGAGAGAGAGAGAGTGAAAGAGACAGAGTGGACTGAGAGAGTGAGAGTGAAAGATACAGAGTGGACAGTGAGAGTGAGAGTGAGAGAGACAGAGTGGACAGAGAGAGACAGCGTAAAAGAGACAGAGTGGACAGAGAGAGAGAGTGATAGAGACAGAGAGTGGACAGTGTGAGTGAAAGAGAGAGTCGACAGAGAGAGTGAGAGAGATAGAGTCAGAGTGGACAGAGAGAGTGAGAGTGAAAGAGACAGAGTGGACAGAGAGTGAGAGTGAAGGAGAAAGAATGGACAGAGAGAGAGTGAGAGTGAAAGTGACAGAGTGGACAGAGAGAGAGTGAGAGTGAAAGTGACAGAGTGGACAGAGAGAGAGTGAGAGAGAGAGTGATAGAGACAGAGTGGACAGAGAGAGTGAGAGTGAGACTGACAGAGTGGACAGACAGAAAGAGTGTGTTAGAGACCGAGTGGACAAAGAGAGAGTGAGACTGACAGATTGGGCAGGGAGAAAGAGAGTGATAGAGACAGAGTGGACAGAGAGCGAGTGATAGAGACAGAGGGTAGACAGTGAGAGTGAAAGAGACAGAGTGGACAGAGAGAGTGAGAGTGAAAGAGACAGAGAGTGAGAGTGAAAGAGACAGAGAGAGTGAGAGTGAAAGAGACAGAGAGTGGACAGAGAAATTGAGAGTGATAGAGACAGTGAGTGGTCAGAGAGAGTGAGAGTGAAAGAGACAGAGTGGACAGAGAGAGAGAGAGTGATTAAGACAGAATGGACAGAGAGAGAGTGAAAGAGACAGAGTGGACAGAGAGAGTGAGAGTGAAAGAGACAGAATGGACAGAGAGAGAGTGAAAGAGACAAAGTGGACAGAGAGAGTGAGAGTGAAAGAGACAGAGTGGACAGAGAGAGAGAGAGTGAAAGAGACAGAGTGGACAGAGAGAGAGAGAGTGAAAGAGACAGAGTGGACAGAGAGAGTGAGAGTGAAAGAGACAGAGTGGACAGAGAGAGAGAGTGTGATAGAGACAGAGTGGACAGAGAGAGTGAGAGTGAAAGAGACAGAGTGGACAGAGAGAGTGAGAGTGAAAGAGACAGAGTGGACAGAGAGAGTGAGAGTGATAGAGACAGAGTGGACAGAGAGAGAGAGAGAGTGTGATAGAGACAGAGTGGACAGAGAGAGTGAGAGTGAAAGAGACAGAGTGGACAGAGAGAGTGAGCGTGAAAGAGACAGAATGGACAGAGAGAGAGAGAGAGTGTGATAGAGACAGAGAGTGGAAAGAGTGAGAGTGAGAGTGAGAGAGACAGAGTGGACAGAGAGAGTGAGAGTGAAAGAGACAGAGTGGACAGAGAGAGAGAGTGTGAAAGAGACAGAGTGGACAGAGAGAGTGAGAGTGAAAGAGACAGAGTGGACAGAGAGAGAGAGAGAGTGTGATAGAGACAGAGAGTGGAAAGAGTGAGAGTGAGAGTGAGAGAGACAGAGTGGACAGAGTGAGTGAGAGTGATAGAGACAGAGTGGATAGAGAGATAGAGAGTGAAAGTGACAGAGTGGACAGAGAGAGTGAGAGTGAGAGAGACAGAGTGGACAGAGAGAGTGAGAGTGATAGAGACAGAGTGGAGAGAGAGATAGAGAGTGATAGAGACAGAGTGGATAGAGAGAGTGAGAGTGAAAGAGACAGAGAGTGGACAGAGAGAATGAGAGTGATAGAGACAGAGTGGACAGAGAGAGTGAGTGTGATAGAGACAGAGAATGGACAGTGAGGGTGAGAGTGAAAGAGACAGAGTGGACAGAGAGAGAGAGAGTGAAAGAGACAGAGTGGACTGAGAGAGTGAGAGTGAAAGAGACAGAGAGTGAGAGTGAAAGAGACAGAGAGTGAGAGTGAAAGAAACAGAGAGTGGAGAGAGAGAATGAGAGTGATAGAGACAGTGAATGGACAGAGAGAGTGAGAGTGATAGAGACAGAGTGGACAGAGAGAGAGAGAGTGAAAGAGACAGAGTGGACTGAGAGAGTGAGAGTGAAAGATACAGAGTGGACAGTGAGAGTGAGAGTGATAGAGACAGAGTGGACAGAGAGAATGAGAGTGAAAGAGACAGAGTGGATAGAGAGATAGAGAGTGAAAGAGACAGAGTGGGCAGAGAGAGTGAGAGTGAGAGAGACAGAGTGGACAGAGAGAGACAGCGTAAAAGAGACAGAGTGGACAGAGAGAGAGAGTGATAGAGACAGAGAGTGGACAGTGTGAGTGAAAGAGAGAGTCGACAGAGAGAGTGAGAGAGATAGAGTCAGAGTGGACAGAGAGAGTGAGAGTGAAAGAGACAGAGTGGACAGAGAGTGAGAGTGAAGGAGAAAGAATGGACAGAGAGAGAGTGAGAGTGAAAGTGACAGAGTGGACAGAGAGAGAGTGAGAGTGAAAGTGACAGAGTGGACAGAGAGAGAGTGAGAGAGAGAGTGATAGAGACAGAGTGGACAGAGAGAGTGAGAGTGAAAGTGACAGAGTGGACAGAGAGAGAGAGAGAGTGTGATAGAGACAGAGAGTGGACAGAGAGAGTGAGAGTGAAAGAGACAGAGTGGACAGAGAGAGTGAGAGTGAGAGAGACAGAGTGGACAGAGAGAGATAGAGTGAAAGAGACAGAGTGGACAGAGAGAGTGAGAGTGATAGAGACAGAATGGACAGAGAGAGTGAGAGTGAAAGAGACAGAGTCGACAGAGAGAGTGAGAGTGATAGAGACAGAATGGACAGAGAGAGTGAGAGTGAAAGAGACAGAGTGGACAGAGAGAGTGAGAGTGAAAGAGACAGAGTGGACAGAGAGAGTGAGAGTGAAAGTGACAGAGTGGACAGAGAGAGAGAGAGAGTGTGATAGAGACAGAGAGTGGAAAGAGTGAGAGTGAGAGTGAGAGAGACAGAGTGGACAGAGAGAGTGAGAGTGAAAGAGACAGAGTGGACAGAGAGAGTGAGAGTGAAAGAGACAGAGTGGACAGAGAGAGTGAGAGTGAGAGAGACAGAGTGGACAGAGAGAGATAGAGTGAAAGAGACAGAGTGGACAGAGAGAGTGAGAGTGAAAGGGACAGAGTGGACAGAGAGAGTGAGAGTGAAAGTGACAGAGTGGACAGAGAGAGAGAGAGTGATAGAGACAGAGTCGACAGAGAGAGTGAGAGTGATAGAGACAGAGTGGACAGAGAGAGAGAGAGTGATAGAGACAGAGTCGACAGAGAGAGTGAGAGTGAGAGAGACAGAGTGGACAGAGAGAGAGAGTGAAAGAGACAGAGTGGACAGAGAGAGTGAGAGTGATAGAGACAGAGTGGACAGAGAGATAGTGATAGAGACAGTGTGGACAGAGAGAGAGTGATAGAGACAGTGTGGACAGAGAGAGAGAGAGCGTGAAAGAGACAGAGTGGACAGAGAGAGTGAGAGTGAAAGAGACAGAGAGTGAGAGTGAAAGAGACAGAGAGAGTGAGAGTGAAAGAGACAGAGAGTGGACAGAGAGAATGAGAGTGATAGAGACAGTGAATGGACAGAGAGAGTGAGAGTGAACGAGACAGAGTGGACAGAGAGAGTGAGAGAGACAGAGTGGACAGAGAGAGAGTGAAAGAGACAAAGTGGACAGAGAGAGAGAGTGTGAAAGAGACAGAGTGGACAGAGAGAGTGAGAGTGAAAGAGACAGAGTGGACAGAGAGAGTGAGAGTGAAAAAGACAGAGTGGACAGAGAGAGAGTGAAAGAGACAGAGAGTGAGAGTGAAAGAAACAGAGAGTGGAGAGAGAGAATGAGAGTGATAGAGACAGTGAATGGACAGAGAGAGTGAGAGTGATAGAGACAGAGTGGACAGAGAGAGAGAGAGTGAAAGAGACAGAGTGGACTGAGAGAGTGAGAGTGAAAGAGACAGAGTGGACAGAGAGAGTGAAAGTGAAAGATACAGAGTGGACAGAGAGAGTGAGAGAGATAGAGACAGAGTGGACAGAGAGAATGAGAGTGAAAGAGACAGAGTGGATAGAGAGATAGAGAGTGAAAGAGACAGAGTGGACAGAGAGAGACAGCGTAATAGAGACAGAGTGGACAGAGAGAGAGAGTGATAGAGAGTGGACAGTGTGAGTGAAAGAGAGAGTCGACAGAGAGAGTGAGAGTGATAGAGACAGAGAATGGACAGAGAGAGTGAGAGTGAAAGTGACAGAGTGGCAGAGAGAGAGAGAGAGTGAAAGAGACAGAGTGGACAGAGAGTGAGAGTGAAAGAGAAAGAATGGACAGAGAGAGAGTGAGAGTGAAAGTGACAGAGTGGACAGAGAGAGACTGAGAGTGAAAGTGACAGAGTGGACAGAGAGAGAGTGAGAGTGAGAGTGAATGTGACAGAGTGGACAGAGAGAGAGAGAGTGAGAGAGAAAGAGAGTGGACAAAGAGAGAGAGTGATAGAGACAGAGTGGACAGAGAGAGTGAGAGTGAGACTGACAGAGTGGACAGACAGAAAGAGTGTGTTAGAGACCGAGTGGACAAAGAGAGAGTGAGAGTGAGACTGACAGATTGGGCAGGGAGAAAGAGAGTGATAGAGACAGAGTGGACAGAGAGCGAGTGATAGAGACAGAGGGTAGACAGTGAGAGTGAAAGAGACAGACTGGACAGAGAGAGTGAGAGTGAAAGAGACAGAGAGTGAGAGTGAAAGAGACAGAGAGTGGACAGAGAAATTGAGAGTGATAGAGACAGTGAGTGGACAGAGAGAGTGAGAGTGATAGAGACAGAGTGGACAGAGAGAGAGAGAGTGATTAAGACAGAATGGACAGAGAGAGAGTGAAAGAGACAGAGTGGACAGAGAGAGTGAGAGTGAAAGAGACAGAGTGGACAGAGAGAGTGAGTGAGATAGAGACAGAGTGGACAGAGAGAGAGTGAAAGAGACAGAGTGGACAGAGAGAGTGAGAGTGAAAGAGACAGAATGGACAGAGAGAGAGTGAAAGAGACAGATTGGACAGAGAGAGAGTGAAAGAGACAAAGTGGACAGAGAGAGTGAGAGTGAAAGAAATAGAGTGGACAGAGACAGAGAGTGAAAGAGACAGAGTGGACAGAGAGAGTGAGAGTGAAAAAGACAGAGTGGACAGAGAGAGAGTGAAAGAGACAGAGAGTGGAGAGAGAGAATGAGAGTGATAGAGACAGAGTGGACAGTGAGAGTGAGAGTGAAAGAGACAGAGTGGACAGAGAGAGTGAGAGTGATAGAGACAGAGAATGGACAGAGAGAGTGAGAGTGAAAGTGACAGAGTGGCAGAGAGAGAGAGAGTGAAAGAGACAGAGTGGACAGAGAGTGAGAGTGAAAGAGAAAGAATGGACAGAGAGAGAGTGAGAGTGAGAGTGAAAGTGACAGAGTGGACAGAGAGAGAGTGAGAGTGAGAGTGAATGTGACAGAGTGGACAGAGAGAGAGAGTGAGAGAGAAAGAGAGTGGACAAAGAGAGAGAGTGATAGAGACAGAGTGGACAGAGAGAGTGAGAGTGAGACTGACAGAGTGGACAGACAGAAAGAGTGTGTTAGAGACCGAGTGGACAAAGAGAGAGTGAGAGTGAGACTGACAGATTGGGCAGGGAGAAAGAGAGTGATAGAGACAGAGTGGACAGAGAGCGAGTGATAGAGACAGAGGGTAGACAGTGAGAGTGAAAGAGACAGAGTGGACAGAGAGAGACAGCGTAATAGAGACAGAGTGGACAGAGAGAGTGATAGAGACAGAGAGTGGACAGTGTGAGTGAAAGAGAGAGTCGACAGAGAGAGTGAGAGAGATAGAGTCAGAGTGGACAGAGAGAGAGAGAGTGAAAGTGACAGAGTGGACAGAGAGTGAGAGTGAAAGAGAAAGAATGGACAGAGAGAGAGTGAGAGTGAAAGTGACAGAGTGGACAGAGAGAGAGTGAGAGTGAAAGTGACAGAGTGGACAGAGAGAGAGTGAGAGTGAGAGTGAATGTGACAGAGTGGACAGAGAGAGAGAGAGTGAGAGAGAAAGAGAGTGGACAAAGAGAGAGAGTGATAGAGACAGAGTGGACAGAGAGAGTGAGAGTGAGACTGACAGATTGGGCAGGGAGAAAGAGAGTGATAGAGACAGAGTGGACAGAGAGCGAGTGATAGAGACAGAGTGGACAGAGAGAGTGAGAGTGAAAGAGACAGAGAGAGTGAGAGTGAAAGAGACAGAGAGTGGACAGAGAAATTGAGAGTGATAGAGACAGTGAGTGGACAGAGAGAGTGAGAGTGATAGAGACAGAGTGGACAGAGAGAGAGAGAGTGATTAAGACAGAATGGACAGAGAGAGAGTGAAAGAGACAGAGTGGACAGAGAGAGTGAGAGTGAAAGAGACAGAATGGACAGAGAGAGAGTGAAAGAGACAGAGTGGACAGAGAGAGTGAGAGTGAAAGAAATAGAGTGGCCAGAGACAGAGAGTGAAAGAGACAGAGTGACAGAGAGAGTGAGAGTGAAAAAGACAGAGTGGACAGAGAGAGAGTGAAAGAGACAGAGAGTGAGAGTGAAAGAAACAGAGAGTGGAGAGAGAGAATGAGAGTGATAGAGACAGTGAATGGACAGAGAGAGTGAGAGTGATAGAGACAGAGTGGACAGAGAGAGAGAGAGTGAAAGAGACAGAGTGGGCAGAGAGAGTGAGAGTGAGAGAGACAGAGTGGACAGAGAGAATGAGAGTGAAAGAGACAGAGTGGATAGAGAGATAGAGAGTGAAAGAGACAGAGTGGGCAGAGAGAGTGAGAGTGAGAGAGACAGAGTGGACAGAGAGAGAGAGTGATAGAGACAGAGTGGACAGAGAGAGAGAGTGATAGAGACAGAGTGGACAGAGAGAGAGTGAGAGTGAAAGTGACAGAGTGGCAGAGAGAGAGAGAGTGAAAGAGACAGAGTGGACAGAGAGTGAGAGTGAAAGAGAAAGAATGGACAGAGAGAGAGTGAGAGTGAAAGTGACAGAGTGGACAGAGAGAGAGTGAGAGTGATAGAGACAGAGTGGACAGAGAGAGTGAGAGTGAGACTGACAGAGTGGACAGACAGAAAGAGTGTGTTAGAGACCGAGTGGACAAAGAGAGAGTGAGAGTGAGACTGACAGATTGGGCAGGGAGAAAGAGAGTGATAGAGACAGAGTGGACAGAGAGCGAGTGATAGAGACAGAGGGTAGACAGTGAGAGTGAAAGAGACAGAGAGTGGACAGAGAAATTGAGAGTGATAGAGACAGTGAGTGGACAGAGAGAGTGAGAGTGAAAGAGACAGAGTGGACAGAGAGAGTGAGAGTGAAAGAGACAGAGTGGACAGAGAGAGAGTGAAAGAGACAGAGTGGACAGAGAGAGAGTGAAAGAGTCAAAGTGGACAGAGAGAGTGAGAGTGAAAGAAATAGAGTGGACAGAGAGAGTGAGAGTGAAAGAGACAGATTGGACAGAGAGAGAGTGAAAGAGACAAAGTGGACAGAGAGAGTGAGAGTGAAAGAAATAGAGTGGACAGAGACATAGAGTGAAAGAGACAGAGTGGACAGAGAGAGTGAGAGTGAAAGAGACAGATTGGACAGAGAGAGAGTGAAAGAGTCAAAGTGGACAGAGAGAGTGAGAGTGAAAGAAATAGAGTGGACAGAGAGACAGAGAGTGAGAGAGACAGAGTTGACAGAGAGAGTGAGAGAGATAGAGACAGAGTGGACAGAGAGAGAGTGAGAGAAACAGAGGGGACAGAGAGAGTGAGAGTGAAAGAGACAGAGTGGACAGAGAGAGAGTGAGAGTGAAAGATACAGAGTGGACAGAGAGAGAGAGTGATAGAGACAGAGTGGACAGAGAGAGTGAGAGTGATAGAGACAGAGTGGACAGAGAGAGAGTGAGAGAAACAGAGGGGACAGAGAGAGTGAGAGTGAAAGAGACAGAGTGGACAGAGAGAGAGTGAGAGTGAAAGATACAGAGTGGACAGAGAGAGAGAGAGTGATAGAGACAGAGTGGACAGAGAGAGTGAGAGTGAAAGAGACAGAGTGGACAGAGAGAGTGAGAGTGATAGAGACAGAGTGGAGAGAGAGATAGAGAGTGATAGAGACAGAGTGGATAGAGAGAGTGAGAGTGAAAGAGACAGAGAGTGGACAGAGAGAATGAGAGTGATAGAGACAGAGTGGACAGAGAGAGTGAGTGTGATAGAGACAGAGAATGGACAGTGAGGGTGAGAGTGAAAGAGACAGAGTGGACAGAGAGAGAGAGAGTGAAAGAGACAGAGTGGACTGAGAGAGTGAGAGTGAAAGAGACAGAGAGTGAGAGTGAAAGAGACAGAGAGTGAGAGTGAAAGAAACAGAGAGTGGAGAGAGAGAATGAGAGTGATAGAGACAGTGAATGGACAGAGAGAGTGAGAGTGATAGAGACAGAGTGGACAGAGAGAGAGAGAGTGAAAGAGACAGAGTGGACTGAGAGAGTGAGAGTGAAAGATACAGAGTGGACAGTGAGAGTGAGAGTGATAGAGACAGAGTGGACAGAGAGAATGAGAGTGAAAGAGACAGAGTGGATAGAGAGATAGAGAGTGAAAGAGACAGAGTGGGCAGAGAGAGTGAGAGTGAGAGAGACAGAGTGGACAGAGAGAGACAGCGTAAAAGAGACAGAGTGGACAGAGAGAGAGAGTGATAGAGACAGAGAGTGGACAGTGTGAGTGAAAGAGAGAGTCGACAGAGAGAGTGAGAGAGATAGAGTCAGAGTGGACAGAGAGAGTGAGAGTGAAAGAGACAGAGTGGACAGAGAGTGAGAGTGAAGGAGAAAGAATGGACAGAGAGAGAGTGAGAGTGAAAGTGACAGAGTGGACAGAGAGAGAGTGAGAGTGAAAGTGACAGAGTGGACAGAGAGAGAGTGAGAGAGAGAGTGATAGAGACAGAGTGGACAGAGAGAGTGAGAGTGAAAGTGACAGAGTGGACAGAGAGAGAGAGAGAGTGTGATAGAGACAGAGAGTGGACAGAGAGAGTGAGAGTGAAAGAGACAGAGTGGACAGAGAGAGTGAGAGTGAGAGAGACAGAGTGGACAGAGAGAGATAGAGTGAAAGAGACAGAGTGGACAGAGAGAGTGAGAGTGATAGAGACAGAATGGACAGAGAGAGTGAGAGTGAAAGAGACAGAGTGGACAGAGAGAGTGAGAGTGAAAGAGACAGAGTGGACAGAGAGAGTGAGAGTGAAAGTGACAGAGTGGACAGAGAGAGAGAGAGAGTGTGATAGAGACAGAGAGTGGAAAGAGTGAGAGTGAGAGTGAGAGAGACAGAGTGGACAGAGAGAGTGAGAGTGAAAGAGACAGAGTGGACAGAGAGAGTGAGAGTGAAAGAGACAGAGTGGACAGAGAGAGTGAGAGTGAGAGAGACAGAGTGGACAGAGAGAGATAGAGTGAAAGAGCCAGAGTGGACAGAGAGAGTGAGAGTGAAAGGGACAGAGTGGACAGAGAGAGTGAGAGTGAAAGTGACAGAGTGGACAGAGAGAGAGAGAGTGATAGAGACAGAGTCGACAGAGAGAGTGAGAGTGATAGAGACAGAGTGGACAGAGAGAGAGAGAGTGATAGAGACAGAGTCGACAGAGAGAGTGAGAGTGAGAGAGACAGAGTGGACAGAGAGAGAGAGTGAAAGAGACAGAGTGGACAGAGAGAGTGAGAGTGATAGAGACAGAGTGGACAGAGAGATAGTGATAGAGACAGTGTGGACAGAGAGAGAGTGATAGGGACAGTGTGGACAGAGAGAGAGAGAGCGTGAAAGAGACAGAGTGGACAGAGAGAGTGAGAGTGAAAGAGACAGAGAGTGAGAGTGAAAGAGACAGAGAGAGTGAGAGTGAAAGAGACAGAGAGTGGACAGAGAGAATGAGAGTGATAGAGACAGTGAATGGACAGAGAGAGTGAGAGTGAACGAGACAGAGTGGAGAGAGAGAGTGAGAGAGACAGAGTGGACAGAGAGAGAGTGAAAGAGACAAAGTGGACAGAGAGAGAGAGTGTGAAAGAGACAGAGTGGACAGAGAGAGTGAGAGTGAAAGAGACAGAGTGGACAGAGAGAGTGAGAGTGAAAAAGACAGAGTGGACAGAGAGAGAGTGAAAGAGACAGAGAGTGAGAGTGAAAGAAACAGAGAGTGGAGAGAGAGAATGAGAGTGATAGAGACAGTGAATGGACAGAGAGAGTGAGAGTGATAGAGACAGAGTGGACAGAGAGAGAGAGAGTGAAAGAGACAGAGTGGACTGAGAGAGTGAGAGTGAAAGAGACAGAGTGGACAGAGAGAGTGAAAGTGAAAGATACAGAGTGGACAGAGAGAGTGAGAGAGATAGAGACAGAGTGGACAGAGAGAATGAGAGTGAAAGAGACAGAGTGGATAGAGAGATAGAGAGTGAAAGAGACAGAGTGGACAGAGAGAGACAGCGTAATAGAGACAGAGTGGACAGAGAGAGAGAGTGATAGAGAGTGGACAGTGTGAGTGAAAGAGAGAGTCGACAGAGAGAGTGAGAGTGATAGAGACAGAGAATGGACAGAGAGAGTGAGAGTGAAAGTGACAGAGTGGCAGAGAGAGAGAGAGAGTGAAAGAGACAGAGTGGACAGAGAGTGAGAGTGAAAGAGAAAGAATGGACAGAGAGAGAGTGAGAGTGAAAGTGACAGAGTGGACAGAGAGAGACTGAGAGTGAAAGTGACAGAGTGGACAGAGAGAGAGTGAGAGTGAGAGTGAATGTGACAGAGTGGACAGAGAGAGAGAGAGTGAGAGAGAAAGAGTGGACAAAGAGAGAGAGTGATAGAGACAGAGTGGACAGAGAGAGTGAGAGTGAGACTGACAGAGTGGACAGACAGAAAGAGTGTGTTAGAGACCGAGTGGACAAAGAGAGAGTGAGAGTGAGACTGACAGATTGGGCAGGGAGAAAGAGAGTGATAGAGACAGAGTGGACAGAGAGCGAGTGATAGAGACAGAGGGTAGACAGTGAGAGTGAAAGAGACAGACTGGACAGAGAGAGTGAGAGTGAAAGAGACAGAGAGTGAGAGTGAAAGAGACAGAGAGTGGACAGAGAAATTGAGAGTGATAGAGACAGTGAGTGGACAGAGAGAGTGAGAGTGATAGAGACAGAGTGGACAGAGAGAGAGAGAGTGATTAAGACAGAATGGACAGAGAGAGAGTGAAAGAGACAGAGTGGACAGAGAGAGTGAGAGTGAAAGAGACAGAGTGGACAGAGAGAGTGAGTGAGATAGAGACAGAGTGGACAGAGAGAGAGTGAAAGAGACAGAGTGGACAGAGAGAGTGAGAGTGAAAGAGACAGAATGGACAGAGAGAGAGTGAAAGAGACAGAGTGGACAGAGAGAGTGAGAGTGAAAGAGACAGAGTGGACAGAGAGAGTGAGTGAGATAGAGACAGAGTGGACAGAGAGAGAGTGAAAGAGACAGAGTGGACAGAGAGAGTGAGAGTGAAAGAGACAGAATGGACAGAGAGAGAGTGAAAGAGACAGATTGGACAGAGAGAGAGTGAAAGAGACAAAGTGGACAGAGAGAGTGAGAGTGAAAGAAATAGAGTGGACAGAGACAGAGAGTGAAAGAGACAGAGTGGACAGAGAGAGTGAGAGTGAAAAAGACAGAGTGGACAGAGAGAGAGTGAAAGAGACAGAGAGTGGAGAGAGAGAATGAGAGTGATAGAGACAGAGTGGACAGTGAGAGTGAGAGTGAAAGAGACAGAGTGGACAGAGAGAGTGAGAGTGATAGAGACAGAGAATGGACAGAGAGAGTGAGAGTGAAAGTGACAGAGTGGCAGAGAGAGAGAGAGTGAAAGAGACAGAGTGGACAGAGAGTGAGAGTGAAAGAGAAAGAATGGACAGAGAGAGAGTGAGAGTGAAAGTGACAGAGTGGACAGAGAGAGACTGAGAGTGAAAGTAACAGAGTGGACAGAGAGAGAGTGAGAGTGAGAGTGAATGTGACAGAGTGGACAGAGAGAGAGAGTGAGAGAGAAAGAGAGTGGACAAAGAGAGAGAGTGATAGAGACAGAGTGGACAGAGAGAGTGAGAGTGAGACTGACAGAGTGGACAGACAGAAAGAGTGTGTTAGAGACCGAGTGGACAAAGAGAGAGTGAGAGTGAGACTGACAGATTGGGCAGGGAGAAAGAGAGTGATAGAGACAGAGTGGACAGAGAGCGAGTGATAGAGACAGAGGGTAGACAGTGAGAGTGAAAGAGACAGAGTGGACAGAGAGAGACAGCGTAATAGAGACAGAGTGGACAGAGTGAGAGAGTGATAGAGACAGAGAGTGGACAGTGTGAGTGAAAGAGAGAGCCGACAGAGAGAGTGAGAGAGATAGAGTCAGAGTGGACAGACAGAGAGAGAGTGAAAGTGACAGAGTGGACAGAGAGTGAGAGTGAAAGAGAAAGAATGGACAGAGAGAGAGTGAGAGTGAAAGTGACAGAGTGGACAGAGAGAGAGTGAGAGTGAAAGTGACAGAGTGGACAGAGAGAGAGTGAGAGTGAGAGTGAATGTGACAGAGTGGACAGAGAGAGAGAGAGTGAGAGAGAAAGAGAGTGGACAAAGAGAGAGAGTGATAGAGACAGAGTGGACAGAGAGAGTGAGAGTGAGACTGACAGATTGGGCAGGGAGAAAGAGAGTGATAGAGACAGAGTGGACAGAGAGCGAGTGATAGAGACAGAGTGGACAGAGAGAGTGAGAGTGAAAGAGACAGAGAGAGTGAGAGTGAAAGAGACAGAGAGTGGACAGAGAAATTGAGAGTGATAGAGACAGTGAGTGGACAGAGAGAGTGAGAGTGATAGAGACAGAGTGGACAGAGAGAGAGAGAGTGATTAAGACAGAATGGACAGAGAGAGAGTGAAAGAGACAGAGTGGACAGAGAGAGTGAGAGTGAAAGAGACAGAATGGACAGAGAGAGAGTGAAAGAGACAGAGTGGACAGAGAGAGTGAGAGTGAAAGAAATAGAGTGGACAGAGACAGAGAGTGAAAGAGACAGAGTGACAGAGAGAGTGAGAGTGAAAAAGACAGAGTGGACAGAGAGAGAGTGAAAGAGACAGAGAGTGAGAGTGAAAGAAACAGAGAGTGGAGAGAGAGAATGAGAGTGATAGAGACAGTGAATGGACAGAGAGAGTGAGAGTGATAGAGACAGAGTGGACAGAGAGAGAGAGAGTGAAAGAGACAGAGTGGGCAGAGAGAGTGAGAGTGAGAGAGACAGAGTGGACAGAGAGAATGAGAGTGAAAGAGACAGAGTGGATAGAGAGATAGAGAGTGAAAGAGACAGAGTGGGCAGAGAGAGTGAGAGTGAGAGAGACAGAGTGGACAGAGAGAGAGAGTGATAGAGACAGAGTGGACAGAGAGAGAGAGTGAAAGAGACAGAGTGGACAGAGAGTGAGAGTGAAAGAGAAAGAATGGACAGAGAGAGAGTGAGAGTGAAAGTGACAGAGTGGACAGAGAGAGAGTGAGAGTGATAGAGACAGAGTGGACAGAGAGAGTGAGAGTGAGACTGACAGAGTGGACAGACAGAAAGAGTGTGTTAGAGACCGAGTGGACAAAGAGAGAGTGAGAGTGAGACTGACAGATTGGGCAGGGAGAAAGAGAGTGATAGAGACAGAGTGGACAGAGAGCGAGTGATAGAGACAGAGGGTAGACAGTGAGAGTGAAAGAGACAGAGAGTGGACAGAGAAATTGAGAGTGATAGAGACAGTGAGTGGACAGAGAGAGTGAGAGTGAAAGAGACAGAGTGGACAGAGAGAGTGAGAGTGAAAGAGACAGAGTGGACAGAGAGAGAGTGAAAGAGACAGAGTGGACAGAGAGAGAGTGAAAGAGTCAAAGTGGACAGAGAGAGTGAGAGTGAAAGAAATAGAGTGGACAGAGAGAGTGAGAGTGAAAGAGACAGATTGGACAGAGAGAGAGTGAAAGAGACAAAGTGGACAGAGAGAGTGAGAGTGAAAGAAATAGAGTGGACAGAGACATAGAGTGAAAGAGACAGAGTGGACAGAGAGAGTGAGAGTGAAAGAGACAGATTGGACAGAGAGAGAGTGAAAGAGTCAAAGTGGACAGAGAGAGTGAGAGTGAAAGAAATAGAGTGGACAGAGAGACAGAGAGTGAGAGAGACAGAGTTGACAGAGAGAGTGAGAGAGATAGAGACAGAGTGGACAGAGAGAGAGTGAGAGAAACAGAGGGGACAGAGAGAGTGAGAGTGAAAGAGACAGAGTGGACAGAGAGAGAGTGAGAGTGAAAGATACAGAGTGGACAGAGAGAGAGAGAGTGATAGAGACAGAGTGGACAGAGAGAGTGAGAGTGATAGAGACAGAGTGGACAGAGAGAGAGTGAGAGAAACAGAGGGGACAGAGAGAGTGAGAGTGAAAGAGACAGAGTGGACAGAGAGAGAGTGAGAGTGAAAGATACAGAGTGGACAGAGAGAGAGAGAGTGATAGAGACAGAGTGGACAGAGAGAGTGAGAGTGAAAGAGACAGAGTGGACAGAGAGAGTGAGAGTGATAGAGACAGAGTGGACAGAGAGAGTGAGAGTGAAAGAGACAGAGTGGACAGAGAGAGTGAGAGTGAAAGAGACAGAGTGGACAGAGAGAGAGTGAGAGTGAAAGATACAGAGTGGACAGAGAGAGAGTGAAAGAGACAGAGTGGACAGAGAGATAGAGAGTGAAAGATACAGAGTGGACAGAGAGAGAGTGAAAGAGAGTGAGAGTGAAAGAGACAGAGTCGACAGAGAGAGTGAGAGTGATAGAGACTGAGTGGACAGAGAGAGTGAGTGTGATAGAGACAGAGTGGACAGAGAGATAGAGAGTGAAAGATACAGAGTGGACAGAGAGAGAGTGAAAGAGAGTGAGAGTGAAAGAGACAGAGTCGACAGAGAGAGTGAGAGTGATAGAGACTGAGTGGACAGAGAGAGTGAGTGTGATAGAGACAGAGTGGACAGAGAGAGTGAGCGTGAAAGAGACAGAGTGGACAGAGAGAGAGAGAGTGAAAGATACAGAGTGGACAGAGAGAGAGTGAAAGAGAGTGAGAGTGAAAGAGACAGAGTCGACAGAGAGAGTGAGAGTGATAGAGACTGAGTGGACAGAGAGAGTGAGTGTGAGAGAGACAGAGTGGACAGAGAGAGTGAGCGTGAAAGAGACAGAGTGGACAGAGAGAGTGAGAGTGATAGAGACTGAGTGGACAGAGAGAGTGAGAGTGATAGAGACAGAGTGGACAGAGAGAGTGAGAGTGAAAGTGACAGAGTGGACAGAGAGAGTGAGCGTGAAAGAGACAGAGTGGACAGAGAGAGAGTGAAAGAGACAGAGTGGACAGAGAGAGAGAGAGTGATAGAGACAGAGTGGACAGAGAGAGAGTGAGAGTGAAAGAGACAGAGTCGACAGAGAGAGTGAGAGTGATAGAGACTGAGTGGACAGAGAGAGTGAGTGTGATAGAGACAGAGTGGACAGAGAGAGTGAGCGTGAAAGAGACAGAGTGGACAGAGAGAGTGAGAGTGATAGAGACTGAGTGGACAGAGAGAGTGAGAGTGATAGAGACAGAGTGGACAGAGAGAGTGAGAGTGAAAGTGACAGAGTGGACAGAGAGAGTGAGCGTGAAAGAGACAGAGTGGACAGAGAGAGAGTGAAAGAGACAGAGTGGACAGAGAGAGAGAGAGTGATAGAGACAGAGTGGACAGAGAGAGAGTGAGAGTGAAAGAGACAGAGTGGACAGAGAGAGTGAGAGTGAAAGTGACAGAGTGGACAGAGAGAGTGAGCGTGAAAGAGACAGAGTGGATAGAGAGAGAGTGAAAGAGACAGAGTGGACAGGGAGAGTGAGTGATAGAGACAGACAGAGAGAGAGTGAGAGTGAAAGAGACAGAGTGGACAGAGAGAGTGAGTGATAGAGACAGTGTGGACAGAGAGAGAGAGAGCGTGAAAGAGACAGAGTGGACAGAGAGAGAGTGACAGTCTTGGGAAAGTCTCAGTGACAGAGAGACACACAGAATGGAGAAACTGTCGACAGAATGGATCAGCGATTGGGAGAAAAAATACTGCGAGGAAAGTGAAATATTGAGAGTTCAAACGAGAGATAGAATGTGACAGCCAGAGGGAGAGGGTACAGAAATGAAATTAATCTTTATTGCAGAAATCTCAAAAAAAATGCGGCAGAAAAGGAAAGTGTTATTCTCGAGAGAGCAGAGTGTGGAGAGGGAAAGAAAAAGAGCGAGAGAAAGAGATGAAGAGAGAGAGAGGGAGAGGGAGAGGGAGAGAGAGAGAGAGAGAGGGAGACGGAGAGAGGGAGAGAGAGCGAGAGACATAGTGGCAGACAAAGAGACAGACAGACAGAGAGACAGACAGAGATACAGACAGGGAGATAGAGACAGAGACAGACAGACAGAGACAGATAGAGAGAGACAGAAAGAGAGAGAGAGAGCCAGACAGCCAGTGAGAGAGAGAGCGACAGTGAGAGAGGCAGAGAGAGAGAGAGACGGACAGAGAGACAGACAGACAGAGAGTGAGACAGAGAGTGAGACAGAGGGAGAGCGACAGAGAAACACAGAGAGACAGAGAGAGAGAGACACAGAGAGAGACAGACAGAGAGAGACTCAGAGAGAGAGAGACAGAGAGAGAGACAGAGGACATATGATAATTACACAATGTAAATACATAGTGAATACTGGGTGAAGCATACAAAGTGTAGTACTACTCAGTAGAGAGAATGTGTGGAGAGATCAGTTCAGTCCATAAGAGGGTCATTCAGGCGTCTGGTAACAGCCGGGAAGATGTTTCTGAATCTGTTAGTGCGTGTTCTCAGACTTAGAGAGAGAGACAGACAGACAGACAGAGAGAGAGCGAGAGAGGCAGAGAGAGAGAGAGACAGAGACAGAGAAAGAGAGGGGGAGATAGAGAGACAGAAAGAAGGAGACAGACAAAAGAGAGAGACAGAGAGAGGAAAAACGTAGAGTAAAAATGCAGAGTAAAAGGGACAGAAATAAAGTCAGAGAAAATGTAAGTGAGATGTAGAAGACACAGGAAGAGAGAGACTCCGAGCTAGTCTTAGAGAGAGAGAGGCAATGAAGAAAGAAAAATAATAAATAAATAGTAAGACAGAGTTCTGAACTTTCAAACCCATCTCCTTCAGACAGACAGCCCCTTCCAATCGGAATATTCTGCATTCAAATCAAAGGACTAATTCAATCATTTGAACCAGAAAACAATTTGACCTTTTCCCTCAGTGTGGAATAGTAACAGAGGACTCACACTCACTCACACTCACTCACTCACACTCTCTCACTCTCACCCACACACACTCACTTTCACACTCGCACATACAGAGACACAGATGGAGTATGAGTCAGAGAGAGGGACAGTGAGGGAAGGATAGTGAAGAGAGAGAGAGAGAGGGCAGAGACAGAAAGACAGAGATGGAGATGGAGAGAGGGAGCGCGGCAGGGAGGCACGGAGAGATAAAACGCTTCTTACTGGCTGTGGTAGCGGAGCGGCTCCGAGGCACCAACTTGCGCAGCTTCCATGCGGCTGGTAACCGGGAACAGAACTGGGAAGAGCAGGAGAGGTTGCAGAGTGGAGAGAACCTCCGCTAAACCAGAGAGAGAGAGAGAGGGAACACCCGCTGAGAGAGAGAGAGAGAGGGCACACCCACTGGGAGAGAGAGAGAGAGAACACCCACTGGGAGAGAGAGAGAGAGAACACCAACTGGGAGAGAGAGAGAGAACACCCGCTGA
>NC_092708.1:405002928-405127627 GCF_047496885.1 Scyliorhinus torazame
GGACAGCGAAACTTCGCTGATTCCGGGCTGGGTGTGTATTGGACGGACAGCGGGGACAGCGAAACTTCGCTGATTCCGGGCTGGGTGTGTACTGGACGGAGAGGAGGGACAGCGAAACTTCGCTGATTCTGGGCTGGGTTTGTATTGGACGGAGAGGGGGGGACAGCGAAACTTCGCTGATTCCGGGCTGGGTTTGTATTGGACGGAGAGGAGGGACAGCGAAACCTGGCTGATTCCGGGCTGGGTTTGTATTGGACGGAGAGGGGGACAGCGAAACTTTGCTGATTCCGGGCTGGGTTTGTATTGGACGGAGAGGGGGACAGCGAAACCTGGCTGATTCCGGGCTGGGTTTGTATTGGACGGAGAGGAGGGACAGCGAAACTTAGCTGATTCCGGGCTGGGTTTGTATTAGACGGAGAGGGGGGACAGCGAAACTTCGCTGATTCCGGGCTGGGTTTGTATTGGACGGACAGCGGGGACAGCGAAACTTCGCTGATTCCGGGCTGGGTTTGTATTGGACGGAGAGGAGGGACAGCGAAACTTAGCTGATTCCGGGCTGGGTTTGTATTGGACGGAGAGGGGGGACAGCGAAACTTCGCTGGTTCCGGGCTGGGTTTGTATTGGACGGAGAGGGGGGACAGCGAAACATCGCTGATTCAGGGCTGGGTTTGTATTGGACGGACAGGGGGGATAGCGAAACTTCGCTGATTCCGGGCTGGGTTTGTATTGGACGGAGAGGAGGGACAGCGAAACTTCGCTGATTCCGGGCTGGGTTTGTATTGGACGGAGAGGAGGGACAGCGAAACTTCGCTGATTCCGGGCTGGGTGTGTACTGGACGGACAGCGGGAACAGCGAAACTTCGCTGATTCAGGGCTGGGTTTGTATTGGACGGAGAGCGGGGACAGCGAAACTTCGCTGATTCCGGGCTGGGTTTGTATTGGACGGAGAGGGGGGACAGCGAAACTTCGGTGATTCCGGGCTGGGTTTGTATTGGACGGAGAGGGGGGACAGCGAAACTTCGCTGATTCCGGGCTGGGTTTGTATTGGACGGAGAGGAGGGACAGCGAAACTTCGCTGATTCCGGGCTGGGTTTGTATTGGACGGAGAGGAGGGACAGCGAAACTTCGCTGATTCCGGGCTGGGTTTGTATTGGACGGAGAGGAGGGACAGCGAAACTTCGCTGATTCCGGGCTGGGTGTGTACTGGACGGACAGCGGGAACAGCGAAACTTCGCTGATTCCGGGCTGGGTGTGTATTGGACGGACAGCGGGGACAGCGAAACTTCGCTGATTCCAGGCTGGGTTTGTATTGGACGGACAGCGGGGACAGCGAAACTTCGCTGATTCCGGGCTTGGTTTGTATTGGACGGAGAGGAGGGACAGCGAAACTTCACTGATTCCGGGCTGGGTGTGTATTGGACGGAGAGGAGGGACAGCGAAACTTAGCTGATTCCGGGCTGGGTTTGTATTGGACGGAGAGGAGGGACAGCGAAACTTAGCTGATTCCGGGCTGGGTTTGTATTGGACGGACAGCGGGGACAGTGAAACTTCGCTGATTCCAGGCTGGGTTTGTATTGGACCGAGAGGAGGGACAGCAAAACTTCGCTGATTCCGGGCTGGGTGTGTACTGGACGGAGAGGGGGGACAGCGAAACTTCGCTGATTCTGGGCTGCGTTTGTATTGGACGGAGAGGAGGGACAGCGAAACTTCGCTGATTCCGGGCTGGGTTTGTATTGGACGGACAGCGGGGACAGCGAAACTTCGCTGATTCCGGGCTGGGTGTGTATTGGACGGAGAGGGGGGACAGCGAAACTTCGCTGGTTCCGGGCTGGGTTTGTATTGGACGGAGAGGGGGGACAGCGAAACTTCGCTGGTTCCGGGCTGGGTTTGTATTGGACGGAGAGGGGGGACAGCGAAACTTCGCTGGTTCCGGGCTGGGTTTGTATTGGACGGAGAGGGGGGACAGCGAAACTTCGCTGATTCCGGGCTGGGTTTGTATTGGACGGAGAGGAGGGACAGCGAAACTTCGCTGATTCCGGGCTGGGTGTGTATTAGACGGAGAGGGGGGACAGCGAAACTTCGCTGATTCCGGGCTGGGTTTAGATTGGACGGAGAGGGGGGACAGCGAATCTTCGCTGATTCCGGGCTGGGTTTGGATTGGACGGAGAGGAGGGACAGCGAAACTTCGCTGATTCCGGGCTGGGTTTGTATAGGACGGAGAGGGGGGACAGCGAAACTTCGCTGATTCCGGGCTGGGTTTGTATTGGACGGAGAGGAGGGACAGCGAAACTTCGCTGATTCCGGGCTGGGTTTGTATTGGACGGAGAGGAGGGACAGCGAAACTTCGCTGATTCCGGGCTGGGTTTGTATTGGACGGAGAGGAGGGACAGCGAAACTTCGCTGATTCCGGGCTGGGTGTGTACTGGACGGACAGCGGGAACAGCGAAACTTCGCTGATTCCGGGCTGGGTGTGTATTGGACGGACAGCGGGGACAGCGAAACTTCGCTGATTCCAGGCTGGGTTTGTATTGGACGGACAGCGGGGACAGCGAAACTTCGCTGATTCCGGGCTTGGTTTGTATTGGACGGAGAGGAGGGACAGCGAAACTTCACTGATTCCGGGCTGGGTGTGTACTGGACGGAGAGGGGGGACAGCGAAACTTCGCTGATTCTGGGCTGGGTTTGTATTGGACGGAGAGGAGGGACAGCGAAACTTCGCTGATTCCGGGCTGGGTTTGTATTGGACGGACAGCGGGGACAGCGAAACTTCGCTGATTCCGGGCTGGGTGTGTATTGGACGGAGAGGGGGGACAGCGAAACTTCGCTGGTTCCGGGCTGGGTTTGTATTGGACGGAGAGGGGGGACAGCGAAACTTCGCTGGTTCCGGGCTGGGTTTGTATTGGACGGAGAGGGGGGACAGCGAAACTTCGCTGATTCCGGGCTGGGTTTGTATTGGACGGAGAGGGGGGACAGCGAAACTTCGCTGATTCCGGGCTGGGTTTGTATTGGACGGAGAGGAGGGACAGCGAAACTTCGCTGATTCCGGGCTGGGTGTGTATTAGACGGAGAGGGGGGACAGCGAAACTTCGCTGATTCCGGGCTGGGTTTAGATTGGACGGAGAGGGGGGACAGCGAATCTTCGCTGATTCCGGGCTGGGTTTGGATTGGACGGAGAGGAGGGACAGCGAAACTTCGCTGATTCCGGGCTGGGTTTGTATAGGACGGACAGCGGGGACAGCGAAACTTCGCTGATTCCGGGCTGGGTTTGTAAAAGGACGGAGAGGGGGGACAGCGAAACTTCGCTGTTCCAGGCTGGGTTTGTATTGGACGGACAACGGGGACAGCGAAACTTCGCTGATTCCGGGCTGGGTTTGTATTGGACGGAGAGGAGGGACAGCGAAACTTCGCTGATTCCGGGCTGGGTTTGTATTGGACGGAGAGGAGGGACAGCGAAACTTCGCTGATTCCGGGCTGGGTGTGTATTGGACGGAGAGGAGGGACAGCGAAGGTTCGCTGATTCCGGGCTGGGTGTGTATTGGACGGAGAGGGGGGACAGCAAAACTTCGCTGATTCCGGGCTGGGTTTGTATTAGACGGAGAGGAGGGACAGCGAAACTTCGCTGATTCTGGGCTGGGTTTGTATTGGACGGAGAGGAGGGGACAGCGAAACTTCGCTGATTCCGGGCTGGGTGTGTACTGGACGGACAGCGGGAACAGCGAAACTTCGCTGATTCCGGGCTGGGTGTGTACTGGACAGACAGCGGGAACAGCGAAACTTCGCTGATTCCGGGCTGGGTGTGTATTGGACGGAGAGGAGGGACAGCGAAACTTCGCTGATTCCGGGCTGGGTTTGTATTGGACGGAGAGGAGGGGACAGCGAAACTTCGCTGATTCCGGGCTGGGTGTGTATTGGACGGACAGCGGGAACAGCGAAACTTCGCTGATTCCGGGCTGGGTGTGTACTGGACGGACAGCGGGAACAGCGAAACTTCGCTGATTCCGGGCTGGGTTTGTATTGGATGGAGAGGAGGGACAGCGAAACTTCGCTGATTCCAGGCTGGGTTTGTATTGGATGGAGAGGAGGGACAGCGAAACTTCGCTGATTCCGGGCTGGGTTTGTATTGGACGGACAGCAGGGACAGCGAAACTTCGCTGATTCCGGGCAGGGTTTGTATTAGACGGACAGCGGGGACAGCGAAACTTCGCTGATTCCGGGCTGGGTTTGTATTGGACGGACAGCGGGGATAGCGAAACTTCGCTGATTCCGGGCTGGGTTTGTACTGGACGGAGAGGAGGGACAGCGAAACTTCGCTGATTCCGGGCTGGGTGTGTATTGGACGGAGTGGAGGGACAGCGAAGGTTCGCTGATTCCGGGCTGGGTGTGTATTGGACGGAGAGGGGGGACAGCGAAACTTCGCTGATTCCGGGCTGGGTATGTATTGGACGGAGAACGGGGACAGCGAAACTTCGCTGATTCCGGGCTGGGTTTGTATTAGACGGAGAGGGGGGACAGCGAAACTTCGCTGATTCCGGGCTGGGTTTGTATTGGACGGAGAACGGGGATAGCGAAACTTCGCTGATTCCGGGCTGGGTTTGAATTAGACGGAGAGGGGGGACAGCGAAACTTTGCTGATTCCGGGCTGGGGGGACAGCGAAACTTCGCTGATTCCGGGCTGGGTGTGTATTGGACGGACAGCGGGGACAGCGAAACTTCGCTGATTCCGGGCTGGGTGTGTACTGGACGGAGAGGAGGGACAGCGAAACTTCGCTGATTCCGGGCTGGGTTTGTATTGGACGGAGAGGAGGGACAGCGAAACCTGGCTGATTCCGGGCTGGGTTTGTATTGGACGGAGAGGGGGACAGCGAAACTTTGCTGATTCCGGGCTGGGTTTGTATTGGACGGAGAGGGGGGACAGCGAAACTTTGCTGATTCCGGGCTGGGTTTGTATTGGACGGAGAGGAGGGACAGCGAAACTTAGCTGATTCCGGGCTGGGTTTGTATTAGACGGAGAGGGGGGACAGCGAAACTTCGCTGATTCCGGGCTGGGTTTGTATTGGACGGACAGCGGGGACAGCGAAACTTCGCTGATTCCGGGCTGGGTTTGTATTGGACGGAGAGGAGGGACAGCGAAACTTAGCTGATTCCGGGCTGGGTTTGTATTGGACGGAGAGGGGGGACAGCGAAACTTCGCTGGTTCCGGGCTGGGTTTGTATTGGACGGAGAGGGGGGACAGCGAAACTTCGCTGATTCCGGGCTGGGTTTGTATTGGACGGACAGGGGGGATAGCGAAACTTCGCTGATTCCGGGCTGGGTTTGTATTGGACGGAGAGGAGGGACAGCGAAACTTCGCTGATTCCGGGCTGGGTTTGTATTGGACGGAGAGGAGGGACAGCGAAACTTCGCTGATTCCGGGCTGGGTGTGTACTGGACGGACAGCGGGAACAGCGAAACTTCGCTGATTCCGGGCTGGGTTTGTATTGGACGGACAGCGGGGACAGCGAAACTTCGCTGATTCCGGGCTGGGTTTGTATTGGACGGACAGCGGGGACAGCGAAACTTCGCTGATTCCGGGCTGGGTTTGTATTGGACGGAGAGGGGGGACAGCGAAACTTTGCTGATTCCGGGCTGGTTGTGTATTGGACGGAGAGGAGGGACAGCGAAACTTCGCTGATTCTGGGCTGGGTTTGTATTGGACGGAGAGGAGGGACAGCGAAACTTCGCTGATTCCGGGCTGGGTTTGTATTGGACGGACAGCGGGGACAGCGAAACTTCGCTGATTCAGGGCTGGGTTTGTATTGGACGGAGAGGAGGGACAGCGAAACTTCGCTGATTCTGGGCTGGGTTTGTATTGGACGGAGAGGAGGGACAGCGAAACTTCACTGATTCCGGGCTGGGTTTGTATTGGACGGAGAGGGGGGACAGCGAAACTTCGCTGGTTCCGGGCTGGGTTTGTATTGGACGGAGAGGGGGGACAGCGAAACTTCGCTGATTCCGGGCTGGGTTTGTATTGGACGGAGAGGGGGGACAGCGAAACTTCGCTGATTCCGGGCTGGGTTTGTATTGGACGGAGAGGAGGGACAGCGAAACTTCGCTGATTCCGGGCTGGGTGTGTATTAGACGGAGAGGGGGGACAGCGAAACTTCGCTGATTCCGGGCTGGGTTTAGATTGGACGGAGAGGGGGGACAGCGAATCTTCGCTGAATCCGGGCTGGGTTTGGATTGGACGGAGAGGAGGGACAGCGAAACTTCGCTGATTCCGGGCTGGGTTTGTATAGGACGGACAGCGGGGACAGCGAAACTTCGCTGATTCCGGGCTGGGTTTGTATTGGACGGAGAGGAGGGACAGCGAAACTTCGCTGATTCCGGGCTGGGTTTGTATTGGACGGACAGCGGGGACAGCGAAACTTCGCTGATTCCGGGCTGGATTTGTATTGGACGGAGAGGAGGGACAGCGAAACTTCGCTGATTCCGGGCTGGGTTTGTATTGGACGGAGAGGAGGGACAGCAAAACTTCGCTGTTTCCGGGCTGGGTGTGTATTGGACGGAGAGGAGGGACAGCAAAACTTCGCTGTTTCCGGGCTGGGTGTGTATTGGACGGAGAGGGGGGACAGCGAAGCTTAGCTGATTCCGCGCTGGGTGTGTATTGGACGGAGAGGAGGGACAGCGAAACTTCGCTGATTCCGGGCTGGGTTTGTATTGGACGGAGAGGGGGGACAGCGAAACTTCGCTGATTACGGGCTGGGTTTGTATTGGACGGAGAGGAGGGACAGCGAAACTTCGCTGATTCCGCGCTGGGTGTGTATTGGACGGAGAGGAGGGACAGCGAAACTTCGCTGATTCCGGGCTGGGTGTGTATTGCACGGAGAGGGGGGACAGCGAAACTTCGCTGATTCCGGGCTGGGTTTGGATTGGACGGAGAGGGGGGACAGGGAAACTTCGCTGATTCCGGGCAGCGTTTGTATTGGACGGACAGCGGGGACAGCGAAACTTCGCTGATTCCGGGCTGGGTGTGTATTGGACGGAGAGGAGGGACAGCAAAACTTCGCTGATTCCGGGCTGGGTGTGTATTGGACGGAGAGGGGGGACAGCGAAACTTCGCTGATTCCGGGCTGGGTTTGTATTGGACGGACAGCGAAACTTCGCTGATTCCGGGCTGGGTTTGTATTGGACGGACAACGGGGACAGCGAAACTTCGCTGATTCCGGGCTGGGTGTGTATTGGACGGAGAGGAGGGACAGCGAAACTTCGCTGATTCCGGGCTGGGTTTGTATTGGACGGACAACGGGGACAGCGAAACTTCGCTGATTCCGGGCTGGGTTTGTAAAAGGACGGAGAGGGGGGACAGCGAAACTTCGCTGATTCCAGGCTGGGTTTGTATTGGACGGACAGCGGGGACAGCGAAACTTCGCTGATTCCGGGCTGGGTTTGTACTGGACGGAGAGGGGGGACAGCGAAACTTTGCTGATTCCGGGCTGGGTTTGTATTGGACGGAGAGGGGGGACAGCGAAACTTCGCTGATTCCGGGCTGGGTTTGTATTGGACGGACAGCGAGGACAGAGAAACTTCGCTGATTCCGGGCTGGGTTTGTATTGGACGGAGAGGAGGGACAGCGAAACTTAGCTGATTCCGGGCTGGGTTTGTATTGGACGGAGAGGAGGGACAGCGAAACTTAGCTGATTCCGGGCTGGGTTTGTATTGGACGGACAGCGGGGACAGTGAAACTTCGCTGATTCCAGGCTGGGTTTGTATTGGACCGAGAGGAGGGACAGCAAAACTTCGCTGATTCCAGGCTGGGTTTGTATTGGACCGAGAGGGGGGACAGCGAAACTTCGCTGTTTCCGGGCTGGGTTTGTATTGGACGGAGAGGGGGGACAGCGAAACTTCGCTGATACCGGGCTGGGTTTGTATTGGACGGACAGCGGGGACAGCGAATCTTCGCTGATTCCGGGCTGGGTGTGTACTGGACGGAGAGGGGGGACAGCGAAACTTCGCTGTTTCCGGGCTGGGTTTGTATTGGACGGAGAGGAGGGACAGCGAAACTTCGCTGATTCCGGGCTGGGTTTGTATTGGACGGAGAGGGAGGACAGCGAAACTTCGCTGATTCCGGGCTGGGTGTGTATTGGACGGAGAGGGGGGACAGCGAAACTTCGCTGATTCCGGGCTGGGTTTGTATTGGACGGAGAGGAGGGACAGCGAAACTTCGCTGATACCGGGCTGGGTTTGTATTGGACGGAGAGGGGGGACAGCGAAACTTCGCTGATTCCGGGCTGGGTTTGTATTGGACGGAGAGGGGGGACAGCGAAACTTCGCTGATTCCGGGCTGGGTTTGGATTGGACGGAGAGGAGGGACAGCGAAACTTCGCTGATTCCGGGCTGGGTTTGTATAGGACGGACAGCGGGGACAGCGAAACTTCGCTGATTCCAGGCTGGGTTTGTATTGGACCGAGAAGAGGGACAGCAAAACTTCGCTGATTCCGGGCTGGGTTTGTATTGGACGGAGAGGGGGGACAGCGAAACCTCGCTGATTCCGGGCTGGGTGTGTATTGGACGGAGAGGAGGGACAGCGAAGCTTCGCTGATTCCGGGCTGGGTTTGTATTGGACGGAGAGGGGGGACAGCGAAACCTCGCTGATTCCGGGCTGGGTGTGTATTGGACGGAGAGGAGGGACAGCGAAGCTTCGCTGATTCCGGGCTGGGTTTGTATTAGACGGACAGCGGGGACAGCGAAACTTCGCTGATTCCGGGCTGGGTTTGTATTGGACGGAGAGGAGGGACAGCGAAACTTCGCTGATTCCAGGCTGGGTGTGTATTGGACGGACAGCGGGGACAGCGAAACTTCGCTGATCCCGGGCTGGGTTTGTAATGGACGGAGAGGAGGGACAGCGAAACTTCGCTGATTCCGGGCTGGGTGTGTATTGGACGGACAGCGGGAACAGCGAAACTTCACTGATTCCGGGCTGGGTGTGTATTGGACGGAGAGGAGGGACAGCGAAACTTAGCTGATTCCGGGCTGGGTTTGTATTGGACGGAGAGGAGGGACAGCGAAACTTAGCTGATTCCGGGCTGGGTTTGTATTGGACGGACAGCGGGGACAGTGAAACTTCGCTGATTCCAGGCTGGGTTTGTATTGGACCGAGAGGAGGGACAGCAAAACTTCGCTGATTCCGGGCTGGGTTTGTATTGGACGGAGAGGGGGGACAGCGAATCTTCGCTGATTCCGGGCTGGGTGTGTACTGGACGGAGAGGGGGGACATCGAAACTTCGCTGATTCCGGGCTGGGTTTGTATTGGACGGAGAGGGGGGACAGCGAAACTTTGCTGATTCCGGGCTGGTTGTGTATTGGACGGAGAGGAGGGACAGCGAAACTTCGCTGATTCTGGGCTGGGTTTGTATTGGACGGAGAGGAGGGACAGCGAAACTTCGCTGATTCCGGGCTGGGTTTGTATTGGACGGACAGCGGGGACAGCGAAACTTCGCTGATTCCGGGCTGGGTTTGTATTGGACGGAGAGGAGGGACAGCGAAACTTCGCTGATTCTGGGCTGGGTTTGTATTGGACGGAGAGGAGGGACAGCGAAACTTCACTGATTCCGGGCTGGGTTTGTATTGGACGGAGAGGGGGGACAGCGAAACTTCGCTGGTTCCGGGCTGGGTTTGTATTGGACGGAGAGGGGGGACAGCGAAACTTCGCTGATTCCGGGCTGGGTTTGTATTGGACGGAGAGGGGGGACAGCGAAACTTCGCTGATTCCGGGCTGGGTTTGTATTGGACGGAGAGGAGGGACAGCGAAACTTCGCTGATTCCGGGCTGGGTGTGTATTAGACGGAGAGGGGGGACAGCGAAACTTCGCTGATTCCGGGCTGGGTTTAGATTGGACGGAGAGGGGGGACAGCGAATCTTCGCTGAATCCGGGCTGGGTTTGGATTGGACGGAGAGGAGGGACAGCGAAACTTCGCTGATTCCGGGCTGGGTTTGTATAGGACGGACAGCGGGGACAGCGAAACTTCGCTGATTCCGGGCTGGGTTTGTATTGGACGGAGAGGAGGGACAGCGAAACTTCGCTGATTCCGGGCTGGGTTTGTATTGGACGGACAGCGGGGACAGCGAAACTTCGCTGATTCCGGGCTGGATTTGTATTGGACGGAGAGGAGGGACAGCGAAACTTCGCTGATTCCGGGCTGGGTTTGTATTGGACGGAGAGGAGGGACAGCAAAACTTCGCTGTTTCCGGGCTGGGTGTGTATTGGACGGAGAGGAGGGACAGCAAAACTTCGCTGTTTCCGGGCTGGGTGTGTATTGGACGGAGAGGGGGGACAGCGAAGCTTAGCTGATTCCGCGCTGGGTGTGTATTGGACGGAGAGGAGGGACAGCGAAACTTCGCTGATTCCGGGCTGGGTTTGTATTGGACGGAGAGGGGGGACAGCGAAACTTCGCTGATTACGGGCTGGGTTTGTATTGGACGGAGAGGAGGGACAGCGAAACTTCGCTGATTCCGCGCTGGGTGTGTATTGGACGGAGAGGAGGGACAGCGAAACTTCGCTGATTCCGGGCTGGGTGTGTATTGCACGGAGAGGGGGGACAGCGAAACTTCGCTGATTCCGGGCTGGGTTTGGATTGGACGGAGAGGGGGGACAGGGAAACTTCGCTGATTCCGGGCAGCGTTTGTATTGGACGGACAGCGGGGACAGCGAAACTTCGCTGATTCCGGGCTGGGTGTGTATTGGACGGAGAGGAGGGACAGCAAAACTTCGCTGATTCCGGGCTGGGTGTGTATTGGACGGAGAGGGGGGACAGCGAAACTTCGCTGATTCCGGGCTGGGTTTGTATTGGACGGACAGCGAAACTTCGCTGATTCCGGGCTGGGTTTGTATTGGACGGACAACGGGGACAGCGAAACTTCGCTGATTCCGGGCTGGGTGTGTATTGGACGGAGAGGAGGGACAGCGAAACTTCGCTGATTCCGGGCTGGGTTTGTATTGGACGGACAACGGGGACAGCGAAACTTCGCTGATTCCGGGCTGGGTTTGTAAAAGGACGGAGAGGGGGGACAGCGAAACTTCGCTGATTCCAGGCTGGGTTTGTATTGGACGGACAGCGGGGACAGCGAAACTTCGCTGATTCCGGGCTGGGTTTGTACTGGACGGAGAGGGGGGACAGCGAAACTTCGCTGATTCCGGGCTGGGTTTGTATTGGACGGAGAGGGGGGACAGCGAAACTTCGCTGATTCCGGGCTGGGTTTGTATTGGACGGACAGCGAGGACAGAGAAACTTCGCTGATTCCGGGCTGGGTTTGTATTGGACGGAGAGGAGGGACAGCAAAACTTCGCTGATTCCGGGCTGGGTTTGTATTGGACCGAGAGGGGGGACAGCGAAACTTCGCTGTTTCCGGGCTGGGTTTGTATTGGACGGAGAGGAGGGACAGCGAAACTTCGCTGATTCCGGGCTGGGTTTGTATTGGACGGAGAGGGAGGACAGCGAAACTTCGCTGATTCCGGGCTGGGTGTGTATTGGACGGAGAGGGGGGACAGCGAAACTTCGCTGATTCCGGGCTGGGTTTGTATTGGACGGAGAGGAGGGACAGCGAAACTTCGCTGATTCCGGGCTGGGTTTGTATTGGACGGACAGCGGGGACAGCGAAACTTCGCTGATTCCGGGCTGGGTTTGTATTGGACGGAGAGGAGGGACAGCGAAACTTCACTGATTCCGGGCTGGGTTTGTATTGGACGGAGAGGGGGGACAGCGAAACTTCGCTGATTCCGGGCTGGGTTTGGATTGGACGGAGAGGAGGGACAGCGAAACTTCGCTGATTCCGGGCTGGGTTTGTATAGGACGGACAGCGGGGACAGCGAAACTTCGCTGATTCCAGGCTGGGTTTGTACTGGACGGAGAGGGGGGACAGCGAAACTTCGCTGATACCGGGCTGGGTTTGTATAGGACGGACAGGGGGGACAGCGAAACTTCGCTGATTCCGGGCTGGGTTTGTATTGGACGGAGAGGGGGGACAGCGAAACTTCGCTGATACCGGGCTGGGTTTGTATTGGACCGAGAGGAGGGACAGCAAAACTTCGCTGATTCCGGGCTGGGTGTGTACTGGACGGAGAGGGGGGACAGCGAAACCTCGCTGATTCCGGGCTGGGTGTGTATTGGACGGAGAGGAGGGACAGCGAAGCTTCGCTGATTCCGGGCTGGGTTTGTATTGGACGGAGAGGGGGGACAGCGAAACCTCGCTGATTCCGGGCTGGGTGTGTATTGGACGGAGAGGAGGGACAGCGAAGCTTCGCTGATTCCGGGCTGGGTTTGTATTAGACGGACAGCGGGGACAGCGAAACTTCGCTGATTCCGGGCTGGGTTTGTATTGGACGGAGAGGAGGGACAGCGAAACTTCGCTGATCCCGGGCTGGGTTTGTAATGGACGGAGAGGAGGGACAGCGAAACTTCGCTGACTCCAGGCTGGGTGTGTATTGGACGGACAGCGGGGACAGCGAAACTTCGCTGATCCCGGGCTGGGTTTGTAATGGACGGAGAGGAGGGACAGCGAAACTTCGCTGATTCCGGGCTGGGTGTGTATTGGACGGAGAGGAGGGACAGCGAAGGTTCGCTGATTCCGGGCTGGGTGTGTATTGGACGGAGAGGGGGGACAGCAAAACTTCGCTGATTCCGGGTTGGGTTTGTATTAGACGGAGAGGAGGGACAGCGAAACTTCGCTGATTCTGGGCTGGGTTTGTATTGGACGGAGAGGAGGGGACAGCGAAACTTCGCTGATTCCGGGCTGGGTGTGTACTGGACGGACAGCGGGAACAGCGAAACTTCGCTGATTCCGGGCTGGGTGTGTACTGGACGGACAGCGGGAACAGCGAAACTTCGCTGATTCCGGACTGGGTGTGTATTGGACGGAGAGGAGGGACAGCGAAACTTCGCTGATTCCGGGCTGGGTTTGTATTGGACGGAGAGGAGGGGACAGCGAAACTTCGCTGATTCCGGGCTGGGTGTGTATTGGACGGACAGCGGGAACAGCGAAACTTCGCTGATTCCGGGCTGGGTGTGTACTGGACGGACAGCGGGAACAGCGAAACTTCGCTGATTCCGGGCTGGGTTTGTATTGGACGGACAGCAGGGACAGCGAAACTTCGCTGATTCCGGGCAGGGTTTGTATTAGACGGACAGCGGGGACAGCGAAACTTCGCTGATTCCGGGCTGGGTGTGTATTGGACGGAGTGGAGGGACAGCGAAGGTTCGCTGATTCCGGGCTGGGTGTGTTTGGACGGAGAGGGGGGACAGCGAAACTTCGCTGATACCGGGCTGGGTTTGTATTGGACGGAGAGCGGGGACAGCGAAACTTCGCTGATTCCGGGCAGCGTTTGTATTGGACGGAGAGGAGGGACAGCGAAACCTGGCTGATTCCGGGCTGGGTTTGTATTGGACGGAGAGGAGGGACAGCGAAACTTTGCTGATTCCGGGCTGGGTTTGTATTGGACGGAGAGGAGGGACAGCGAAACTTCGCTGATTCCGGGCTGGGTTTGTATTGGACGGAGAGGGGGGACAGCGAAACTTCGCTGATTCCGGGCTGGGTTTGTATTGGACGGAGAGGAGGGACAGCGAAACTTCGCTGATTCCGGGCTGGGTTTGTATTGGACGGAGAGGAGGGACAGCGAAACTTCGCTGATTTCAGGCTGGGTTTGTATTGGACGGAGAGGGGGGACAGCGAAACTTCGCTGATTCCGGGCTGGGTTTGTATTGGACGGAGAAGAGGGACAGCGAAACTTCGCTGATTCCGGGCTGGGTGTGTATTGGACGGAGAGGGGGGACAGCGAAACTTCGCTGATTCCGGGCTGGGTGTGTATTGGACGGAGAGGGGGGACAGCGAAACTTCGCTGATTCCGGGCTGGGTGTGTATTGGACGGAGAGGAGGGACAGCGAAACTTCGCTGATTTCAGGCTGGGTTTGTATTGGACGGAGAGGGGGGACAGCGAAACTTCGCTGATTCCGGGCTGGGTTTGTATTGGACGGAGAGGGGGGACAGCGAAACTTCGCTGATTCCGGGCTGGGTTTGTATTGGACGGAGAGGAGGGACAGCGAAACTTCGCTGATTCCGGGCTGGGTTTGTATTGGACGGAGAGGAGGGACAGCGAAACTTCGCTGATTTCAGGCTGGGTTTGTATTGGACGGAGAGGGGGGACAGCGAAACTTCGCTGATTCCGGGCTGGGTTTGTATTGGACGGAGAAGAGGGACAGCGAAACTTCGCTGATTCCGGGCTGGGTGTGTATTGGACGGAGAGGGGGGACAGCGAAACTTCGCTGATTCCGGGCTGGGTGTGTATTGGACGGAGAGGGGGGACAGCGAAACTTCGCTGATTCCGGGCTGGGTGTGTATTGGACGGACAGCGGGAACAGCGAAACTTCGCTGATTCCGGACTGGGTGTGTATTGGACGGAGAGGAGGGACAGCGAAACTTCGCTGATTCCGGGCTGGGTTTGTATTGGACGGACAGCGGGGACAGCGAAACTTCGCTGATTTCAGGCTGGGTTTGTATTGGACGGAGAGGAGGGACAGCGAAACTTCGCTGATTCCGGGCTGGGTTTGTATTGGACGGAGAGCGGGGACAGCGAAACTTCGCTGATTCCGGACTGGGTGTGTATTGGACGGAGAGGAGGGACAGCGAAACTTCGCTGATTTCAGGCTGGGTTTGTATTGGACGGAGAGGAGGGACAGCGAAACTTCGCTGATTCCGGGCTGGGTTTGTATTGGACGGACAGCAGGGACAGCGAAACTTCGCTGATTCCGGGCAGGGTTTGTATTAGACGGACAGCGGGGACAGCGAAACTTCGCTGATTCCGGGCTGGGTGTGTATTGGACGGAGTGGAGGGACAGCGAAGGTTCGCTGATTCCGGGCTGGGTGTGTATTGGACGGAGAGGGGGGACAGCGAAACTTCGCTGATACCGGGCTGGGTTTGTATTGGACGGAGAGGAGGGACAGCGAAACTTCGCTGATTCCGGGCTGGGTTTGTATTGGACAGAGAGCGGGGACAGCGAAACTTCGCTGATTCCGGGCAGCGTTTGTATTGGACGGAGAGGAGGGACAGCGAAACCTGGCTGATTCCGGGCTGGGTTTGTATTGGACGGAGAGGAGGGACAGCGAAACTTCGCTGATTCCGGGCTGGGTTTGTATTGGACGGAGAGGAGGGACAGCGAAACTTCGCTGATTCCGGGCTGGGTTTGTATTGGACGGAGAGGGGGGACAGCGAAACTTCGCTGATTCCGGGCTGGGTTTGTATTGGACGGAGAGGAGGGACAGCGAAACTTCGCTGATTCCGGGCTGGGTTTGTATTGGACGGAGAGGAGGGACAGCGAAACTTCGCTGATTTCAGGCTGGGTTTGTATTGGACGGAGAGGGGGGACAGCGAAACTTCGCTGATTCCGGGCTGGGTTTGTATTGGACGGAGAAGAGGGACAGCGAAACTTCGCTGATTCCGGGCTGGGTGTGTATTGGACGGAGAGGGGGGACAGCGAAACTTCGCTGATTCCGGGCTGGGTGTGTATTGGACGGAGAAGAGGGACAGCGAAACTTCGCTGATTTCAGGCTGGGTTTGTATTGGACGGAGAGGAGGGACAGCGAAACTTCGCTGATTCCGGGCTGGGTTTGTATTGGACGGAGAGCGGGGACAGCGAAACTTCGCTGATTCCGGGCTGGGTGTGTATAGGACGGACAACGGGGACAGCGAAACTTCGCTGATTCCGGGCTGGATTTGTATTGGACGGAGAGGGGGGAGAGCGAAACTTCGCTGATTCCGGGCTGGGTTTGTATTGGACGGAGAGCGGGGACAGCGAAACTTCGCTGATTCCGGGCTGGGTTTGTATTGGACGGAGAGGGGGGACAGCGAAACTTCGCTGATTCCGGGCTGGGTGTGTATTGGACGGAGAGGAGGGACAGCGAAGCTTCGCTGATTCCGGGCTGGGTTTGTATTAGACGGACAGCGGGGACAGCGAAACTTCGCTGATTCCGGGCTGGGTTTGTATTGGACGGAGAGGAGGGACAGCGAAACTTCGCTGATCCCGGGCTGGGTTTGTAATGGACGGAGAGGAGGGACAGCGAAACTTCGCTGATTCCGGGCTGGGTTTGTATCGGACGGAGAGGAGGGACAGCGAAACTTCGCTGATTCCGGGCTGGGTGTGTATTGGACGGAGAGGGGGGACAGCGAAACTTCGCTGATTCCAGGCTGGGTGTGTATTGGACGGACAGCGGGGACAGCGAAACGTCGCTGATCCCGGGCTGGGTTTGTAATGGACGGAGAGGAGGGACAGCGAAACTTCGCTGATTCCGGGCTGGGTTTGTATCGGACGGAGAGGAGGGACAGCGAAACTTCGCTGATTCCGGGCTGGGTGTGTATTGGACGGAGAGGGGGGACAGCGAAACTTCGCTGATTCCGGGCTGGGTTTGTATCGGACGGAGAGGAGGGACAGCGAAACTTCGCTGATTCCGGGCTGGGTGTGTATTGGACGGAGAGGAGGGACAGCGAAACTTCGCTGATTCCGGGCTGGGTGTGTATTGGACGGAGAGGAGGGACAGCGAAGGTTCGCTGATTCCGGGCTGGGTGTGTATTGGACGGAGAGGGGGGACAGCAAAACTTCGCTGATTCCGGGCTGGGTTTGTATTAGACGGAGAGGAGGGACAGCGAAACTTCGCTGATTCTGGGCTGGGTTTGTATTGGACGGAGAGGAGGGGACAGCGAAACTTCGCTGATTCCGGGCTGGGTGTGTACTGGACGGACAGCGGGAACAGCGAAACTTCGCTGATTCCGGGCTGGGTGTGTACTGGACGGACAGCGGGAACAGCGAAACTTCGCTGATTCCGGGCTGGGTGTGTATTGGACGGAGAGGAGGGACAGCGAAACTTCGCTGATTCCGGGCTGGGTTTGTATTGGACGGAGAGGAGGGGACAGCGAAACTTCGCTGATTCCGGGCTGGGTGTGTATTGGACGGAGAGGGGGGACAGCGAAACTTCGCTGATTCCGGGCTGGGTTTAGATTGGACGGACAGCGGGAACAGCGAAACTTCGCTGATTCCGGGCTGGGTGTGTACTGGACGGACAGCGGGAACAGCGAAACTTCGCTGATTCCGGGCTGGGTTTGTATTGGATGGAGAGGAGGGACAGCGAAACTTCGCTGATTCCAGGCTGGGTTTGTATTGGATGGAGAGGAGGGACAGCGAAACTTCGCTGATTCCGGGCTGGGTTTGTATTGGACGGACAGCAGGGACAGCGAAACTTCGCTGATTCCGGGCAGGGTTTGTATTAGACGGACAGCGGGGACAGCGAAACTTCGCTGATTCCGGGCTGGGTTTGTATTGGACGGACAGCGGGGATAGCGAAACTTCGCTGATTCCGGGCTGGGTTTCTACTGGACGGAGAGGAGGGACAGCGAAACTTCGCTGATTCCGGGCTGGGTGTGTATTGGACGGAGTGGAGGGACAGCGAAGGTTCGCTGATTCCGGGCTGGGTGTGTATTGGACGGAGATGGGGGGACAGCGAAACTTCGCTGATTCCGGGCTGGGTATGTATTGGACGGAGAACGGGGATAGCGAAACTTCGCTGATTCCGGGCTGGGTTTGCATTAGACGGAGAGGGGGGACAGCGAAACTTCGCTGATTCCGGGCTGGGTTTGTATTGGACGGAGAGGGGGGACAGCGAAACTTTGCTGATTCCGGGCTGGGTTTGTATTGGACGGAGAGGGGGGGACAGCGAAACTTCGCTGATTCCGGGCTGGGTTTGTATTGGACGGAGAGGAGGGACAGCGAAACTTAGCTGATTCCGGGCTGGGTTTGTATTGGACGGAGAGGAGGGACAGCGAAACTTAGCTGATTCCGGGCTGGGTTTGTATTGGACGGACAGCGGGGACAGTGAAACTTCGCTGATTCCAGGCTGGGTTTGTATTGGACCGAGAGGGGGGACAGCAAAACTTCGCTGATTCCAGGCTGGGTTTGTATTGGACGGAGAGGGGGGACAGCGAATCTTCGCTGATTCCGGGCTGGGTGTGTATTGGACGGAGAGGGGGGACAGCGAATCTTCGCTGATTCCGGGCTGGGTGTGCACTGGACGGAGAGTGGGGACAGCGAAACTTCGCTGTTTCCGGGCTGGGTTTGTATTGGACGGAGAGGAGGGACAGCGAAACTTCGCTGATTCCGGGCTGGGTTTGTATTGGACGGAGAGGGAGGACAGCGAAACTTCGCTGATTCCGGGCTGGGTGTGTATTGGACGGAGAGGGGGGACAGCGAAACTTCGCTGATTCCGGGCTGGGTTTGTATTGGACGGAGAGGAGGGACAGCGAAACTTCGCTGATTCCGGGCTGGGTTTGTATTGGACGGAGAGGGGGGACAGCGAAACTTCGCTGATTCCGGGCTGGGTTTGTATTGGACGGAGAGGGGGGACAGCGAAACTTCGCTGATTCCGGGCTGGGTTTGGATTGGACGGAGAGGAGGGACAGCGAAACTTCGCTGATTCCGGGCTGGGTTTGTATAGGACGGACAGCGGGGACAGCGAAACTTCGCTGATTCCGGGCTGGGTTTGTAATGGACGGAGAGGAGGGACAGCGAAACTTCGCTGATTCCAGGCTGGGTGTGTATTGGACGGACAGCGGGGACAGCGAAACTTCGCTGATTCCAGGCTGGGTGTGTATTGGACGGACAGCGGGGACAGCGAAACTTCGCTGATCCCGGGCTGGGTTTGTAATGGACGGAGAGGAGGGACAGCGAAACTTCGCTGATTCCGGGCTGGGTTTGTATTGGACGGAGAGGGGGGACAGCAAAACTTCGCTGATTCCGGGTTGGGTTTGTATTAGACGGAGAGGAGGGACAGCGAAACTTCGCTGATTCTGGGCTGGGTTTGTATTGGACGGAGAGGAGGGGACAGCGAAACTTCGCTGATTCCGGGCTGGGTGTGTACTGGACGGACAGCGGGAACAGCGAAACTTCGCTGATTCCGGGCTGGGTGTGTACTGGACGGACAGCGGGAACAGCGAAACTTCGCTGATTCCGGACTGGGTGTGTATTGGACGGAGAGGAGGGACAGCGAAACTTCGCTGATTCCGGGCTGGGTTTGTATTGGACGGAGAGGAGGGGACAGCGAAACTTCGCTGATTCCGGGCTGGGTGTGTATTGGACGGACAGCGGGAACAGCGAAACTTCGCTGATTCCGGGCTGGGTGTGTACTGGACGGACAGCGGGAACAGCGAAACTTCGCTGATTCCGGGCTGGGTTTGTATTGGACGGACAGCAGGGACAGCGAAACTTCGCTGATTCCGGGCAGGGTTTGTATTAGACGGACAGCGGGGACAGCGAAACTTCGCTGATTCCGGGCTGGGTGTGTATTGGACGGAGTGGAGGGACAGCGAAGGTTCGCTGATTCCGGGCTGGGTGTGTATTGGACGGAGAGGGGGGACAGCGAAACTTCGCTGATACCGGGCTGGGTTTGTATTGGACGGAGAGGAGGGACAGCGAAACTTCGCTGATTCCGGGCTGGGTGTGTATTGGGCGGAGAGCGGGGACAGCGAAACTTCGCTGATTCCGGGCTGGGTTTGTATTGGACGGAGAGCGGGGACAGCGAAACTTCGCTGATTCCGGGCAGCGTTTGTATTGGACGGAGAGGGGGGAGAGCGAAACTTCGCTGATTCCGGGCTGGGTTTGTATTGGACGGAGAGCGGGGACAGCGAAACTTCGCTGATTCCGGGCTGGGTTTGTATTGGACGGAGAGCGGGGACAGCGAAACCTCGCTGATTCCGGGCTGGGTGTGTATTGGACGGAGAGGGGGGACAGCGAAACTTCGCTGATTCCGGGCTGGGTTTGTATTAGACGGACAGCGGGGACAGCGAAACTTCGCTGATTCCGGGCTGGGTTTGTATTGGACGGAGAGGAGGGACAGCGAAACTTCGCTGATTCCGGGCTGGGTTTGTATTGGACGGACAGCAGGGACAGCGAAACTTCGCTGATTCCGGGCAGGGTTTGTATTAGACGGACAGCGGGGACAGCGAAACTTCGCTGATTCCGGGCTGGGTTTGTATTGGACGGACAGCGGGGATAGCGAAACTTCGCTGATTCCGGGCTGGGTTTCTACTGGACGGAGAGGAGGGACAGCGAAACTTCGCTGATTCCGGGCTGGGTGTGTATTGGACGGAGTGGAGGGACAGCGAAGGTTCGCTGATTCCGGGCTGGGTGTGTATTGGACGGAGAGGGGGGATAGCGAAACTTCGCTGATTCCGGGCTGGGTTTGTATTGGACGGACAGCGGGGATAGCGAAACTTCGCTGATTCCGGGCTGGGTTTCTACTGGACGGAGAGGAGGGACAGCGAAACTTCGCTGATTCCGGGCTGGGTGTGTATTGGACGGAGTGGAGGGACAGCGAAGGTTCGCTGATTCCGGGCTGGGTGTGTATTGGACGGAGAGGGGGGACAGCGAAACTTCGCTGATTCCGGGCTGGGTATGTATTGGACGGAGAACGGGGATAGCGAAACTTCGCTGATTCCGGGCTGGGTTTGTATTAGACGGAGAGGGGGGACAGCGAAACTTCGCTGATTCCGGGCTGGGTTTGTATTGGACGGAGAGGGGGGACAGCGAAACATCGCTGATTCCGGGCTGGGTTTGTATTGGACGGAGAGGAGGGACAGCGAAACTTCGCTGATTCCGGGCTGGGTGTGTATTAGACGGAGAGGGGGGACAGCGAAACTTCGCTGATTCCGGGCTGGGTTTGTATTGGACGGACAGCGGGGACAGCGAAACTTCGCTGATTCCGGGCTGGGTTTGTATTGGACGGAGAGGAGGGACAGCGAAACTTCGCTGATTCCGGGCTGGGTGTGTATTGGACGGACAGCGGGGACAGCGAAACTTCGCTGATTCCGGGCTGGGTGTGTACTGGACGGAGAGGAGGGACAGCGAAACTTCGCTGATTCTGGGCTGGGTTTGTATTGGACGGAGAGGGGGGGACAGCGAAACTGCGCTGATTCCGGGCTGGGTTTGTATTGGACGGAGAGGAGGGACAGCGAAACCTGGCTGATTCCGGGCTGGGTTTGTATTGGACGGAGAGGGGGACAGCGAAACTTTGCTGATTCCGGGCTGGGTTTGTATTGGACGGAGAGGGGGACAGCGAAACCTGGCTGATTCCGGGCTGGGTTTGTATTGGACGGAGTGGAGGGACAGCGAAGGTTCGCTGATTCCGGGCTGGGTGTGTATTGGACGGAGAGGGGGGACAGCGAAACTTCGCTGATTCCGGGCTGGGTATGTATTGGACGGAGAACGGGGACAGTGAAACTTCGCTGATTCCGGGCTGGGTTTGTATTGGACGGAGAGGAGGGACAGCGAAACTTAGCTGATTCCGGGCTGGGTTTGTATTGGACGGAGAGGGGGGACAGCGAAACTTCGCTGGTTCCGGGCTGGGTTTGTATTGGACGGAGAGGGGGGACAGCGAAACATCGCTGATTCCGGGCTGGGTTTGTATTGGACGGACAGGGGGGATAGCGAAACTTCGCTGATTCCGGGCTGGGTTTGTATTGGACGGAGAGGGGGGGACAGCGAAACTTCGCTGATTCCGGGCTGGGTGTGTATTGGACGGACAGCGGGGACAGCGAAACTTCGCTGATTCCGGGCTGGGTTTGTATTGGACGGAGAGGGGGGACAGCGAAACTTCGCTGATTCCGGGCTGGGTTTGTATTGGACGGAGAGGGGGGACAGCGAAACTTCGCTGATTCCGGGCTGGGTTTGTATTGGACGGAGAGGAGGGACAGCGAAACTTCGCTGATTCCGGGCTGGGTTTGTATTGGACGGAGAGGAGGGACAGCGAAACTTCGCTGATTCCGGGCTGGGTTTGTATTGGACGGAGAGGAGGGACAGCGAAACTTCGCTGATTCCGGGCTGGGTTTGTATTGGACGGACAGCGGGGACAGTGAAACTTCGCTGATTCCAGGCTGGGTTTGTATTGGACCGAGAGGAGGGACAGCAAAACTTCGCTGATTCCGGGCTGGGTTTGTATTGGACGGAGAGGAGGGACAGCAAAACTTCGCTGATTCCGGGCTGGGTTTGTATTGGACGGAGAGGGGGGACAGCGAATCTTCGCTGATTCCGGGCTGGGTGTGTACTGGACGGAGAGGGGGGACATCAAAACTTCGCTGATTCCGGGCTGGGTGTGTACTGGACGGAGAGGGGGGACAGCGAAACTTCGCTGATTCTGGGCTGGGTTTGTATTGGACGGAGAGGAGGGACAGCGAAACTTCGCTGATTCCGGGCTGGGTTTGTATTGGACGGAGAGGGGGGACAGCGAAACTTCGCTGGTTCCGGGCTGGGTTTGTATTGGACGGAGAGGGGGGACAGCGAAACTTCGCTGGTTCCGGGCTGGGTTTGTATTGGACGGAGAGGGGGGACAGCGAAACTTCGCTGATTCCGGGCTGGGTTTGTATTGGACGGAGAGGGGGGACAGCGAAACTTCGCTGATTCCGGGCTGGGTTTGTATTGGACGGAGAGGAGGGACAGCGAAACTTCGCTGATTCCGGGCTGGGTTTGTATTGGACGGAGAGGGGGGACAGCGAAACTTCGCTGATTCCGGGCTGGGTTTGTATTGGACGGAGACGAGGGACAGCGAAACTTCGCTGATTCCGGGCTGGGTGTGTATTAGACGGAGAGGGGGGACAGCGAAACTTCGCTGATTCCGGGCTGGGTTTAGATTGGACGGAGAGGGGGGACAGCGAATCTTCGCTGATTCCGGGCTGGGTTTGGATTGGACGGAGAGGAGGGACAGCGAAACTTCGCTGATTCCGGGCTGGGTTTGTATAGGACGGACAGCGGGGACAGCGAAACTTCGCTGATTCCGGGCTGGGTTTGTAAAAGGACGGAGAGGGGGGACAGCGAAACTTCGCTGATTCCAGGCTGGGTTTGTATTGGACGGACAACGGGGACAGCGAAACTTCGCTGATTCCGGGCTGGGTTTGTATTGGACGGAGAGGAGGGACAGCGAAACTTCGCTGATTCCGGGCTGGGTTTGTATTGGACGGAGAGGAGGGACAGCGAAACTTCGCTGATTCCGGGCTGGGTGTGTATTGGACGGAGAGGAGGGACAGCGAAGGTTCGCTGATTCCGGGCTGGGTGTGTATTGGACGGAGAGGGGGGACAGCAAAACTTCGCTGATTCCGGGCTGGGTTTGTATTAGACGGAGAGGAGGGACAGCGAAACTTCGCTGATTCTGGGCTGGGTTTGTATTGGACGGAGAGGAGGGGACAGCGAAACTTCGCTGATTCCGGGCTGGGTGTGTACTGGACGGACAGCGGGAACAGCGAAACTTCGCTGATTCCGGGCTGGGTGTGTACTGGACGGACAGCGGGAACAGCGAAACTTCGCTGATTCCGGGCTGGGTGTGTATTGGACGGAGAGGAGGGACAGCGAAACTTCGCTGATTCCGGGCTGGGTTTGTATTGGACGGAGAGGAGGGGACAGCGAAACTTCGCTGATTCCGGGCTGGGTGTGTATTGGACGGACAGCGGGAACAGCGAAACTTCGCTGATTCCGGGCTGGGTGTGTACTGGACGGACAGCGGGAACAGCGAAACTTCGCTGATTCCGGGCTGGGTTTGTATTGGACGGACAGCGGGGATAGCGAAACTTCGCTGATTCCGGGCTGGGTTTGTACTGGACGGAGAGGAGGGACAGCGAAACTTCGCTGATTCCGGGCTGGGTGTGTATTGGACGGAGTGGAGGGACAGCGAAGGTTCGCTGATTCCGGGCTGGGTGTGTATTGGACGGAGAGGGGGGACAGCGAAACTTCGCTGATTCCGGGCTGGGTATGTATTGGACGGAGAACGGGGACAGCGAAACTTCGCTGATTCCGGGCTGGGTTTGTATTAGACGGAGAGGGGGGACAGCGAAACTTCGCTGATTCCGGGCTGGGTTTGTATTGGACGGAGAACGGGGATAGCGAAACTTCGCTGATTCCGGGCTGGGTTTGTATTAGACGGAGAGGGGGGACAGCGAAACTTCGCTGATTCCGGGCTGGGGGGACAGCGAAACTTCGCTGATTCCGGGCTGGGTGTGTATTGGACGGACAGCGGGGACAGCGAAACTTCGCTGATTCCGGGCTGGGTTTGTATTGGACGGAGAGGGGGGACAGCGAAACTTCGCTGATTCCGGGCTGGGTTTGTATTGGACGGAGAGGGGGGACAGCGAAACTTCGCTGATTCCGGGCTGGGTTTGTATTGGACGGAGAGGAGGGACAGCGAAACTTCGCTGATTCCGGGCTGGGTGTGTATTAGACGGAGAGGGGGGACAGCGAAACTTCGCTGATTCCGGGCTGGGTTTAGATTGGACGGAGAGGGGGGACAGCGAATCTTCGCTGATTCCGGGCTGGGTTTGGATTGGACGGAGAGGAGGGACAGCGAAACTTCGCTGATTCCGGGCTGGGTTTGTATAGGACGGACAGCGGGGACAGCGAAACTTCGCTGATTCCGGGCTGGGTTTGTAAAAGGACGGAGAGGGGGGACAGCGAAACTTCGCTGATTCCAGGCTGGGTTTGTATTGGACGGACAACGGGGACAGCGAAACTTCGCTGATTCCGGGCTGGGTTTGTATTGGACGGAGAGGAGGGACAGCGAAACTTCGCTGATTCCGGGCTCGGTTTGTATTGGACGGACAGCGGGGACAGCGAAACTTCGCTGATTCCGGGCTGGGTGTGTATTGGACGGACAACGGGGACAGCGAAACTTCGCTGATTCCGGGCTGGGTTTGTATTGGACGGAGAGGGGGACAGCGAAACTTCGCTGATTCCGGGCTGGCTTTGTATTGGACGGACAGCGGGGACAGCGAAACTTCGCTGATTCCGGGCTGGGTTTGTATTGGACGGAGAGGAGGGACAGCGAAACTTCACTGATTCCGGGCTGGGTGTGTATTGGACGGAGAGGAGGGACAGCGAAACTTAGCTGATTCCGGGCTGGGTTTGTATTGGACGGAGAGGAGGGACAGCGAAACTTAGCTGATTCCGGGCTGGGTTTGTATTGGACGGACAGCGGGGACAGTGAAACTTCGCTGATTCCAGGCTGGGTTTGTATTGGACGGAGAGGAGGGACAGCAAAACTTCGCTGATTCCGGGCTGGGTTTGTATTGGACGGAGAGGGGGGACAGCGAATCTTCGCTGATTCCGGGCTGGGTTTGTACTGGACGGAGAGGGGGGACATCGAAACTTCGCTGATTCCGGGCTGGGTTTGTATTGGACGGAGAGGGGGGACAGCGAAACTTTGCTGATTCCGGGCTGGTTGTGTATTGGACGGAGAGGAGGGACAGCGAAACTTCGCTGATTCTGGGCTGGGTTTGTATTGGACGGAGAGGAGGGACAGCGAAACTTCGCTGATTCCGGGCTGGGTTTGTATTGGACGGACAGCGGGGACAGCGAAACTTCACTGATTCCGGGCTGGGTTTGTATTGGACGGAGAGGAGGGACAGCGAAACTTCGCTGATTCTGGGCTGGGTTTGTATTGGACGGAGAGGAGGGACAGCGAAACTTCACTGATTCCGGGCTGGGTTTGTATTGGACGGAGAGGGGGGACAGCGAAACTTCGCTGGTTCCGGGCTGGGTTTGTATTGGACGGAGAGGGGGGACAGCGAAACTTCGCTGATTCCGGGCTGGGTTTGTATTGGACGGAGAGGGGGGACAGCGAAACTTCGCTGATTCCGGGCTGGGTTTGTATTGGACGGAGAGGAGGGACAGCGAAACTTCGCTGATTCCGGGCTGGGTGTGTATTAGACGGAGAGGGGGGACAGCGAAACTTCGCTGATTCCGGGCTGGGTTTAGATTGGACGGAGAGGGGGGACAGCGAATCTTCGCTGAATCCGGGCTGGGTTTGGATTGGACGGAGAGGAGGGACAGCGAAACTTCGCTGATTCCGGGCTGGGTTTGTATAGGACGGACAGCGGGGACAGCGAAACTTCGCTGATTCCGGGCTGGGTTTGTAAAAGGACGGAGAGGGGGGACAGCGAAACTTCGCTGGACCAGGCTGGGTTTGTATTGGACGGACAACGGGGACAGCGAAACTTCGCTGATTCCGGGCTGGGTTTGTATTGGACGGAGAGGAGGGACAGCGAAACTTCGCTGATTCCGGGCTGGGTTTGTATTGGACGGAGAGGAGGGACAGCGAAACTTCGCTGATTCCGGGCTGGGTTTGTATTGGACGGAGAGGGGGGATAGCGAAACTTCGCTGATTCCGGGCTGGGTGTGTATTGGACGGAGAGGGGGGACAGCGAAACTTCGCTGATTCCGGGCTGGGTTTGTATTGGACGGAGAGGAGGGACAGCGAAACTTGGCTGATTCCGGGCTGGGTGTGTATTGGACGGAGAGGAGGGACAGCAAAACTTCGCTGATTCTGGGCTGGGTTTGTATTGGACGTAGAGGGGGGACAGCGAAACTTCGCTGATTCTGGGCTGGGTTTGTATTGGACGGAGAGGGGGGACAGCGAAACTTCGCTGATTCCGGGCTGGGTTTGTATTGGACGGAGAGGAGTGGACAGCGAAACTTCGCTGATTCCGGGCTGGGTTTGTATTGGACGGAGAGGAGGGACAGCGAAACTTCGCTGATTCCGGGCTGGGTTTGTATTGGACGGACAGCGGGGACAGCGAAACTTCGCTGATTCCGGGCTGGGTTTGTATTGGACGGAGAGGAGGGACAGCGAAACTTCGCTGATTCCGGGCTGGGTTTGTATTGGACGGACAGCGGGGACAGCGAAACTTCGCTGATTCCAGGCTGGGTTTGTATTGGACCGAGAGGAGGGACAGCGAAACTTCGCTGATTCCGGGCTGGGTTTGTATTGGACGGAGAGGGGGGACAGCGAAACTTCGCTGATTCCGGGCTGGGTGTGTATTGGACGGAGAGGAGGGACAGCGAAACTTCGCTGATTCCGGGCTGGGTGTGTATTAGACGGAGAGGGGGGACAGCGAAACTTCGCTGATTCCGGGCTGGGTTTAGATTGGACGGAGAGGGGGGACAGCGAATCTTCGCTGAATCCGGGCTGGGTTTGGATTGGACGGAGAGGAGGGACAGCGAAACTTCGCTGATTCCGGGCTGGGTTTGTATAGGACGGACAGCGGGGACAGCGAAACTTCGCTGATTCCGGGCTGGGTTTGTAAAAGGACGGAGAGGGGGGACAGCGAAACTTCGCTGATTCCAGGCTGGGTTTGTATTGGACGGACAACGGGGACAGCGAAACTTCGCTGATTCCGGGCTGGGTTTGTATTGGACGGAGAGGAGGGACAGCGAAACTTCGCTGATTCCGGGCTGGGTTTGTATTGGACGGAGAGGAGGGACAGCGAAACTTCGCTGATTCCTGGCTGGGTTTGTATTGGACGGAGAGGGGGGATAGCGAAACTTCGCTGATTCCGGGCTGGGTGTGTATTGGACGGAGAGGGGGGACAGCGAAACTTCGCTGATTCCGGGCTGGGTTTGTATTGGACGGAGAGGAGGGACAGCGAAACTTGGCTGATTCCGGGCTGGGTGTGTATTGGACGGAGAGGAGGGACAGCAAAACTTCGCTGATTCTGGGCTGGGTTTGTATTGGACGTAGAGGGGGGACAGCGAAACTTCGCTGATTCTGGGCTGGGTTTGTATTGGACGGAGAGGGGGGACAGCGAAACTTCGCTGATTCCGGGCTGGGTTTGTATTGGACGGAGAGGAGTGGACAGCGAAACTTCGCTGATTCCGGGCTGGGTTTGTATTGGACGGAGAGGAGGGACAGCGAAACTTCGCTGATTCCGGGCTGGGTTTGTATTGGACGGACAGCGGGGACAGCGAAACTTCGCTGATTCCGGGCTGGGTTTGTATTGGACGGAGAGGAGGGACAGCGAAACTTCGCTGATTCCGGGCTGGGTTTGTATTGGACGGACAGCGGGGACAGCGAAACTTCGCTGATTCCAGGCTGGGTTTGTATTGGACCGAGAGGAGGGACAGCGAAACTTCGCTGATTCCGGGCTGGGTTTGTATTGGACGGAGAGGGGGGACAGCGAAACTTCGCTGATTCCGGGCTGGGTGTGTATTGGACGGAGAGGGGGGACAGCGAAACTTCGCTGATTCCGGGCTGGGTGTGTATTGGACGGAGAGGGGGGACAGCGAAACTTCGCTGATTCCGGGCTGGGTTTGTATTGGACGGAGAGGAGGGACAGCGAAACTTGGCTGATTCTGGGCTGGGTTTGTACTGGACGGAGAGGGGGGACAGCGAAACGTCGCTGATTCCGGGCTGGGTTTGTATTGGACGGAGAGGAGGGACAGCGAAACTTCGCTGATTCCGGGCTGGGTTTGTATTGGACGGAGAGGAGGGACAGCGAAACTTCGCTGATTCCGGGCTGGGTTTGTATTGGACGGAGAGGAGGGACAGCGAAACTTCGCTGATTCCGGGCTGGGTTTGTATTGGACGGAGAGGAGGGACAGCGAAACTTCGCTGATTCCGGGCTGGGTTTGTATTGGACGGAGAGGAGGGACAGCGAAACTTCGCTGATTCCGGGCTGGGTTTGTATTGGACGGAGAGGGAGGACAGCGAAACCTGGCTGATTCCGGGCTGGGTTTAGATTGGGCGGAGAGGGGGGACAGCGAAACTTCGCTGATTCCGGGCTGGGTTTGTATTGGACGGAGAGGAGGGACAGCGAAACTTCGTTGATTCCGGGCTGTGTTTGTCTTGGACGGAGAGGGGGGACAGCGAAACTTCGCTGATTCCGGGCTGGGTTTGTATTGGACGGAGAGGAGGGACAGCGAAACTTTGCTGATTCCGGGCTGGGTTTGGATTGGACGGAGAGGGGGGACAGCGAAACTTCGATGATTCCGGGCTGGGTTTGTATAGGACGGACAGCGGGGACAGCGAAACTTCGCTGATTCCGGGCTGGGTTTGTATTGGACGGAGAGGAGTGGACAGCGAAACTTCGCTGATTCCGGGCTGGGTTTGTATTGGACGGAGAGGAGGGACAGCGAAACTTCGCTGATTCCGGGCTGGGTTTGTATTGGACGGACAGCGGGGACAGCGAAACTTCGCTGATTCCGGGCTGGGTTTGTATTGGACGGAGAGGAGGGACAGCGAAACTTCGCTGATTCCGGGCTGGGTTTGTATTGGACGGACAGCGGGGACAGCGAAACTTTGCTGATTCCAGGCTGGGTTTGTATTGGACCGAGAGGAGGGACAGCGAAACTTCGCTGATTCCGGGCTGGGTTTGTATTGGACGGAGAGGGGGGACAGCGAAACTTCGCTGATTCCGGGCTGGGTGTGTATTGGACGGAGAGGGGGGACAGCGAAACTTCGCTGATTCCGGACTGGGTGTGTATTGGACGGAGAGGGGGGACAGCGAAACTTCGCTGATTCCGGGCTGGGTTTGTATTGGACGGAGAGGAGGGACAGCGAAACTTGGCTGATTCTGGGCTGGGTTTGTACTGGACGGAGAGGGGGGACAGCGAAACGTCGCTGATTCCGGGCTGGGTTTGTATTGGACGGAGAGGAGGGACAGCGAAACTTCGCTGATTCCGGGCTGGGTTTGTATTGGACGGAGAGGAGGGACAGCGAAACTTCGCTGATTCCGGGCTGGGTTTGTATTGGACGGAGAGGAGGGACAGCGAAACTTCGCTGATTCCGGGCTGGGTTTGTATTGGACGGAGAGGAGGGACAGCGAAACTTCGCTGATTCCGGGCTGGGTTTGTATTGGACGGAGAGGAGGGACAGCGAAACTTCGCTGATTCCGGGCTGGGTTTGTATTGGACGGAGAGGGGGGACAGCGAAACCTGGCTGATTCCGGGCTGGGTTTAGATTGGGCGGAGAGGGGGGACAGCGAAACTTTGCTGATTCCGGGCTGGGTTTGGATTGGACGGAGAGGGGGGACAGCGAAACTTTGCTGATTCCGGGCTGGGTTTGTATTGGACGGAGAGGGGGGACAGCGAAACTTCGCTGATTCCGGGCTGGGTTTGTATTGGACGGAGAGGAGGGACAGCGAAACTTCGCTGATTCCGGGCTGGGTTTGTATTGGACGGAGAGGAGGGACAGCGAAACTTCGCTGATTCCGGGCTGGGTTTGTATTGGACGGAGAGGGGGGACAGCGAAACTTCGCTGATTCCGGGCTGGGTTTGTATTGGACGGAGAGGGGGGACAGCGAAACCTGGCTGATTCCGGGCTGGGTTTAGATTGGGCGGAGAGGGGGGACAGCGAAACTTCGCTGATTCCGGGCTGGGTTTGTATTGGACGGAGAGGAGGGACAGCGAAACTTCGTTGATTCCGGGCTGTGTTTGTCTTGGACGGAGAGGGGGGACAGCGAAACTTCGCTGATTCCGGGCTGGGTTTGTATTGGACGGAGAGGAGGGACAGCGAAACTTTGCTGATTCCGGGCTGGGTTTGGATTGGACGGAGAGGAGGGACAGCGAAACTTTGCTGATTCCGGGCTGGGTTTGGATTGGACGGAGAGGGGGGACAGCGAAACTTCGATGATTCCGGGCTGGGTTTGTATAGGACGGACAGCGGGGACAGCGAAACTTCGCTGATTCCGGGCTGGGTTTGTATTGGACGGAGAGGAGTGGACAGCGAAACTTCGCTGATTCCGGGCTGGGTTTGTATTGGACGGAGAGGAGGGACAGCGAAACTTCGCTGATTCCGGGCTGGGTTTGTATTGGACGGACAGCGGGGACAGCGAAACTTCGCTGATTCCGGGCTGGGTTTGTATTGGACGGAGAGGAGGGACAGCGAAACTTCGCTGATTCCGGGCTGGGTTTGTATTGGACGGACAGCGGGGACAGCGAAACTTTGCTGATTCCAGGCTGGGTTTGTATTGGACCGAGAGGAGGGACAGCGAAACTTCGCTGATTCCGGGCTGGGTTTGTATTGGACGGAGAGGGGGGACAGCGAAACTTCGCTGATTCCGGGCTGGGTGTGTATTGGACGGAGAGGGGGGACAGCGAAACTTCGCTGATTCCGGACTGGGTGTGTATTGGACGGAGAGGGGGGACAGCGAAACTTCGCTGATTCCGGGCTGGGTTTGTATTGGACGGAGAGGAGGGACAGCGAAACTTGGCTGATTCTGGGCTGGGTTTGTACTGGACGGAGAGGGGGGACAGCGAAACGTCGCTGATTCCGGGCTGGGTTTGTATTGGACGGAGAGGAGGGACAGCGAAACTTCGCTGATTCCGGGCTGGGTTTGTATTGGACGGAGAGGAGGGACAGCGAAACTTCGCTGATTCCGGGCTGGGTTTGTATTGGACGGAGAGGAGGGACAGCGAAACTTCGCTGATTCCGGGCTGGGTTTGTATTGGACGGAGAGGAGGGACAGCGAAACTTCGCTGATTCCGGGCTGGGTTTGTATTGGACGGAGAGGAGGGACAGCGAAACTTCGCTGATTCCGGGCTGGGTTTGTATTGGACGGAGAGGGGGGACAGCGAAACCTGGCTGATTCCGGGCTGGGTTTAGATTGGGCGGAGAGGGGGGACAGCGAAACTTTGCTGATTCCGGGCTGGGTTTGGATTGGACGGAGAGGGGGGACAGCGAAACTTTGCTGATTCCGGGCTGGGTTTGTATTGGACGGAGAGGGGGGACAGCGAAACTTCGCTGATTCCGGGCTGGGTTTGTATTGGACGGAGAGGAGGGACAGCGAAACTTCGCTGATTCCGGGCTGGGTTTGTATTGGACGGAGAGGAGGGACAGCGAAACTTCGCTGATTCCGGGCTGGGTTTGTATTGGACGGAGAGGGGGGACAGCGAAACTTCGCTGATTCCGGGCTGGGTTTGTATTGGACGGAGAGGGGGGACAGCGAAACCTGGCTGATTCCGGGCTGGGTTTAGATTGGGCGGAGAGGGGGGACAGCGAAACTTCGCTGATTCCGGGCTGGGTTTGTATTGGACGGAGAGGAGGGACAGCGAAACTTCGTTGATTCCGGGCTGTGTTTGTCTTGGACGGAGAGGGGGGACAGCGAAACTTCGCTGATTCCGGGCTGGGTTTGTATTGGACGGAGAGGAGGGACAGCGAAACTTTGCTGATTCCGGGCTGGGTTTGGATTGGACGGAGAGGGGGGACAGCGAAACTTTGCTGATTCCGGGCTGGGTTTGTATTGGACGGAGAGGGGGGACAGCGAAACTTCGATGATTCCGGGCTGGGTTTGTATAGGACGGACAGCGGGGACAGCGAAACTTCGCTGATTCCGGGCTGGGTTTGTATTGGACGGAGAGGAGGGACAGCGAAACTTCGCTGATTCCGGGCTGGGTTTGTATTGGACGGAGAGGGGGGACAGCGAAACTTTGCTGATTCCGGGCTGGGTTTGTATTGGACGGAGAGGAGGGACAGCGAAACTTCACTGATTCCGGGCTGGGTTTGTATTGGACGGAGAGGGGGGACAGCGAAACCTGGCTGATTCCGGGCTGGGTTTAGATTGGGCGGAGAGGGGGGACAGCGAAACTTCGCTGATTCCGGGCTGGGTTTGTATTGGACGGAGAGGAGGGACAGCGAAACTTCGTTGATTCCGGGCTGTGTTTGTCTTGGACGGAGAGGGGGGACAGCGAAACTTCGCTGATTCCGGGCTGGGTTTGTATTGGACGGAGAGGAGGGACAGCGAAACTTTGCTGATTCCGGGCTGGGTTTGGATTGGACGGAGAGGGGGGACAGCGAAACTTTGCTGATTCCGGGCTGGGTTTGTATTGGACGGAGAGGGGGGACAGCGAAACTTCGATGATTCCGGGCTGGGTTTGTATAGGACGGACAGCGGGGACAGCGAAACTTCGCTGATTCCGGGCTGGGTTTGTAAAAGGACGGAGAGGGGGGAACAGCGAAACTTCGCTGATTCCAGGCTGGGTTTGTATTGGACGGACAGCGGGGACAGCGAAACTTCGCTGATTCAGGGCTGGGTTTGTACTGGACGGAGAGGGGGGACAGCGAAACTTCGCTGATTCCGGGCTGGGTTTGTATTGGACGGAGAGGGGGGACAGCGAAACTTCGCTGATTCCGGGCTGGATTTGTATTGGACGGAGAGGAGGGACAGCGAAACTTCGCTGATTCCGGGCTGGGTGTGTATTGGACGGAGAGGGGGGACAGCGAAACTTCGCTGATTCCGGGCTGGGTGTGTACTGGACGGAGAGGAGGGACAGCGAAACTTCGCTGATTCCAGGCTGGGTTTGTATTGGACGGACAGCGGGGACAGCGAAACTTCGCTGATTCCGGGCTGGATTTGTATTGGACGGAGAGGAGGGACAGCGAAACTTCGCTGATTCCGGGCTGGGTTTGTATTGGACGGACAGCGGGGACAGCGAAACTTCGCTGATTCCGGGCTGGATTTGTATTGGACGGAGAGGAGGGACAGCGAAACTTCGCTGATTCCGGGCTGGGTTTGTATTGGACGGAGAGGAGGGACAGCAAAACTTCGCTGTTTCCGGGCTGGGTGTGTATTGGACGGAGAGGAGGGACAGCAAAACTTCGCTGTTTCCGGGCTGGGTGTGTATTGGACGGAGAGGGGGGACAGCGAAGCTTAGCTGATTCCGCGCTGGGTGTGTATTGGACGGAGAGGAGGGACAGCGAAACTTCGCTGATTCCGGGCTGGGTTTGTATTCGACGGAGAGGGGGGACAGCGAAACTTCGCTGATTACGGGCTGGGTTTGTATTGGACGGAGAGGAGGGACAGCGAAACTTCGCTGATTCCGCGCTGGGTGTGTATTGGACGGAGAGGAGGGACAGCGAAACTTCGCTGATTCCGGGCTGGGTGTGTATTGCACGGAGAGGGGGGACAGCGAAACTTCGCTGATTCCGGGCTGGGTTTGGATTGGACGGAGAGGGGGGACAGGGAAACTTCGCTGATTCCGGGCAGCGTTTGTATTGGACGGACAGCGGGGACAGCGAAACTTCGCTGATTCCGGGCTGGGTGTGTATTGGACGGAGAGGAGGGACAGCAAAACTTCGCTGATTCCGGGCTGGGTGTGTATTGGACGGAGAGGGGGGACAGCGAAACTTCGCTGATTCCGGGCTGGGTGTGTATTGGACGGAGAGGGGGGACAGCGAAACTTCGCTGATTCCGGGCTGGGTTTGTATTGGACGGAGAGGAGGGACAGCGAAACTTCGCTGATTCCGGGCTGGGTTTGTATTGGACGGAGAGGAGGGACAGCGAAACTTCGCTGATTCCGGGCTGGGTTTGTATTGGACGGAGAGGGGGGACAGCGAAACCTGGCTGATTCCGGGCTGGGTTTAGATTGGACGGAGAGGGGGGACAGCGAAACTTCGCTGATTCCGGGCTGGGTTTGTATTGGACGGAGAGGAGGGACAGCGAAACTTCGCTGATTCCGGGCGGTGTTTGTATTGGACGGAGAGGGGGGACAGCGAAACTTCGCTGATTCCGGGCTGGGTTTGTATTGGACGGAGAGGAGGGACAGCGAAACTTCGCTGATTCCGGGCTGGGTTTGGATTGGACGGAGAGGGGGGACAGCGAAACTTCGCTGATTCCGGGCTGGGTTTGTATTGGACGGAGAGGGGGGACAGCGAAACTTCGCTGATTCCGGGCTGGGTTTGTATTGGACGGAGAGGGGGGACAGCGAAACCTGGCTGATTCCGGGCTGGGTTTAGATTGGGCGGAGAGGGGGGACAGCGAAACTTCGCTGATTCCGGGCTGGGTTTGTATTGGACGGAGAGGAGGGACAGCGAAACTTCGTTGATTCCGGGCTGTGTTTGTCTTGGACGGAGAGGGGGGACAGCGAAACTTCGCTGATTCCGGGCTGGGTTTGTATTGGACGGAGAGGAGGGACAGCGAAACTTTGCTGATTCCGGGCTGGGTTTGGATTGGACGGAGAGGGGGGACAGCGAAACGTCGATGATTCCGGGCTGGGTTTGTATAGGACGGACAGCGGGGACAGCGAAACTTCGCTGATTCCGGGCTGGGTTTGTATTGGACGGAGAGGAGGGACAGCGAAACTTCGTTGATTCCGGGCTGTGTTTGTCTTGGACGGAGAGGGGGGACAGCGAAACTTCGCTGATTCCGGGCTGGGTTTGTATTGGACGGAGAGGAGGGACAGCGAAACTTTGCTGATTCCGGGCTGGGTTTGGATTGGACGGAGAGGGGGGACAGCGAAACTTTGCTGATTCCGGGCTGGGTTTGTATTGGACGGAGAGGGGGGACAGCGAAACTTCGATGATTCCGGGCTGGGTTTGTATAGGACGGACAGCGGGGACAGCGAAACTTCGCTGATTCCGGGCTGGGTTTGTAAAAGGACGGAGAGGGGGGAACAGCGAAACTTCGCTGATTCCAGGCTGGGTTTGTATTGGACGGACAGCGGGGACAGCGAAACTTCGCTGATTCAGGGCTGGGTTTGTACTGGACGGAGAGGGGGGACAGCGAAACTTCGCTGATTCCGGGCTGGGTTTGTATTGGACGGAGAGGGGGGACAGCGAAACTTCGCTGATTCCGGGCTGGATTTGTATTGGACGGAGAGGAGGGACAGCGAAACTTCGCTGATTCCGGGCTGGGTGTGTATTGGACGGAGAGGGGGGACAGCGAAACTTCGCTGATTCCGGGCTGGGTGTGTACTGGACGGAGAGGAGGGACAGCGAAACTTCGCTGATTCCAGGCTGGGTTTGTATTGGACGGACAGCGGGGACAGCGAAACTTCGCTGATTCCGGGCTGGATTTGTATTGGACGGAGAGGAGGGACAGCGAAACTTCGCTGATTCCGGGCTGGGTTTGTATTGGACGGACAGCGGGGACAGCGAAACTTCGCTGATTCCGGGCTGGATTTGTATTGGACGGAGAGGAGGGACAGCGAAACTTCGCTGATTCCGGGCTGGGTTTGTATTGGACGGAGAGGAGGGACAGCAAAACTTCGCTGTTTCCGGGCTGGGTGTGTATTGGACGGAGAGGAGGGACAGCAAAACTTCGCTGTTTCCGGGCTGGGTGTGTATTGGACGGAGAGGGGGGACAGCGAAGCTTAGCTGATTCCGCGCTGGGTGTGTATTGGACGGAGAGGAGGGACAGCGAAACTTCGCTGATTCCGGGCTGGGTTTGTATTCGACGGAGAGGGGGGACAGCGAAACTTCGCTGATTACGGGCTGGGTTTGTATTGGACGGAGAGGAGGGACAGCGAAACTTCGCTGATTCCGCGCTGGGTGTGTATTGGACGGAGAGGAGGGACAGCGAAACTTCGCTGATTCCGGGCTGGGTGTGTATTGCACGGAGAGGGGGGACAGCGAAACTTCGCTGATTCCGGGCTGGGTTTGGATTGGACGGAGAGGGGGGACAGGGAAACTTCGCTGATTCCGGGCAGCGTTTGTATTGGACGGACAGCGGGGACAGCGAAACTTCGCTGATTCCGGGCTGGGTGTGTATTGGACGGAGAGGAGGGACAGCAAAACTTCGCTGATTCCGGGCTGGGTGTGTATTGGACGGAGAGGGGGGACAGCGAAACTTCGCTGATTCCGGGCTGGGTGTGTATTGGACGGAGAGGGGGGACAGCGAAACTTCGCTGATTCCGGGCTGGGTTTGTATTGGACGGAGAGGAGGGACAGCGAAACTTCGCTGATTCCGGGCTGGGTTTGTATTGGACGGAGAGGAGGGACAGCGAAACTTCGCTGATTCCGGGCTGGGTTTGTATTGGACGGAGAGGGGGGACAGCGAAACCTGGCTGATTCCGGGCTGGGTTTAGATTGGACGGAGAGGGGGGACAGCGAAACTTCGCTGATTCCGGGCTGGGTTTGTATTGGACGGAGAGGAGGGACAGCGAAACTTCGCTGATTCCGGGCGGTGTTTGTATTGGACGGAGAGGGGGGACAGCGAAACTTCGCTGATTCCGGGCTGGGTTTGTATTGGACGGAGAGGAGGGACAGCGAAACTTCGCTGATTCCGGGCTGGGTTTGGATTGGACGGAGAGGGGGGACAGCGAAACTTCGCTGATTCCGGGCTGGGTTTGTATTGGACGGAGAGGGGGGACAGCGAAACTTCGCTGATTCCGGGCTGGGTTTGTATTGGACGGAGAGGGGGGACAGCGAAACCTGGCTGATTCCGGGCTGGGTTTAGATTGGGCGGAGAGGGGGGACAGCGAAACTTCGCTGATTCCGGGCTGGGTTTGTATTGGACGGAGAGGAGGGACAGCGAAACTTCGTTGATTCCGGGCTGTGTTTGTCTTGGACGGAGAGGGGGGACAGCGAAACTTCGCTGATTCCGGGCTGGGTTTGTATTGGACGGAGAGGGGGGACAGCGAAACTTTGCTGATTCCGGGCTGGGTTTGTATTGGACGGAGAGGGGGGACAGCGAAACTTCGATGATTCCGGGCTGGGTTTGTATAGGACGGACAGCGGGGACAGCGAAACTTCGCTGATTCCGGGCTGGGTTTGTAAAAGGACGGAGAGGGGGGAACAGCGAAACTTCGCTGATTCCAGGCTGGGTTTGTATTGGACGGACAGCGGGGACAGCGAAACTTCGCTGATTCAGGGCTGGGTTTGTACTGGACGGAGAGGGGGGACAGCGAAACTTCGCTGATTCCGGGCTGGGTTTGTATTGGACGGAGAGGGGGGACAGCGAAACTTCGCTGATTCCGGGCTGGATTTGTATTGGACGGAGAGGAGGGACAGCGAAACTTCGCTGATTCCGGGCTGGGTGTGTATTGGACGGAGAGGGGGGACAGCGAAACTTCGCTGATTCCGGGCTGGGTGTGTACTGGACGGAGAGGAGGGACAGCGAAACTTCGCTGATTCCAGGCTGGGTTTGTATTGGACGGACAGCGGGGACAGCGAAACTTCGCTGATTCCGGGCTGGATTTGTATTGGACGGAGAGGAGGGACAGCGAAACTTCGCTGATTCCGGGCTGGGTTTGTATTGGACGGACAGCGGGGACAGCGAAACTTCGCTGATTCCGGGCTGGATTTGTATTGGACGGAGAGGAGGGACAGCGAAACTTCGCTGATTCCGGGCTGGGTTTGTATTGGACGGAGAGGAGGGACAGCAAAACTTCGCTGTTTCCGGGCTGGGTGTGTATTGGACGGAGAGGAGGGACAGCAAAACTTCGCTGTTTCCGGGCTGGGTGTGTATTGGACGGAGAGGGGGGACAGCGAAGCTTAGCTGATTCCGCGCTGGGTGTGTATTGGACGGAGAGGAGGGACAGCGAAACTTCGCTGATTCCGGGCTGGGTTTGTATTCGACGGAGAGGGGGGACAGCGAAACTTCGCTGATTACGGGCTGGGTTTGTATTGGACGGAGAGGAGGGACAGCGAAACTTCGCTGATTCCGCGCTGGGTGTGTATTGGACGGAGAGGAGGGACAGCGAAACTTCGCTGATTCCGGGCTGGGTGTGTATTGCACGGAGAGGGGGGACAGCGAAACTTCGCTGATTCCGGGCTGGGTTTGGATTGGACGGAGAGGGGGGACAGGGAAACTTCGCTGATTCCGGGCAGCGTTTGTATTGGACGGACAGCGGGGACAGCGAAACTTCGCTGATTCCGGGCTGGGTGTGTATTGGACGGAGAGGAGGGACAGCAAAACTTCGCTGATTCCGGGCTGGGTGTGTATTGGACGGAGAGGGGGGACAGCGAAACTTCGCTGATTCCGGGCTGGGTGTGTATTGGACGGAGAGGGGGGACAGCGAAACTTCGCTGATTCCGGGCTGGGTTTGTATTGGACGGAGAGGAGGGACAGCGAAACTTCGCTGATTCCGGGCTGGGTTTGTATTGGACGGAGAGGAGGGACAGCGAAACTTCGCTGATTCCGGGCTGGGTTTGTATTGGACGGAGAGGGGGGACAGCGAAACCTGGCTGATTCCGGGCTGGGTTTAGATTGGACGGAGAGGGGGGACAGCGAAACTTCGCTGATTCCGGGCTGGGTTTGTATTGGACGGAGAGGAGGGACAGCGAAACTTCGCTGATTCCGGGCGGTGTTTGTATTGGACGGAGAGGGGGGACAGCGAAACTTCGCTGATTCCGGGCTGGGTTTGTATTGGACGGAGAGGAGGGACAGCGAAACTTCGCTGATTCCGGGCTGGGTTTGGATTGGACGGAGAGGGGGGACAGCGAAACTTCGCTGATTCCGGGCTGGGTTTGTATTGGACGGAGAGGGGGGACAGCGAAACTTCGCTGATTCCGGGCTGGGTTTGTATTGGACGGAGAGGGGGGACAGCGAAACCTGGCTGATTCCGGGCTGGGTTTAGATTGGGCGGAGAGGGGGGACAGCGAAACTTCGCTGATTCCGGGCTGGGTTTGTATTGGACGGAGAGGAGGGACAGCGAAACTTCGTTGATTCCGGGCTGTGTTTGTCTTGGACGGAGAGGGGGGACAGCGAAACTTCGCTGATTCCGGGCTGGGTTTGTATTGGACGGAGAGGAGGGACAGCGAAACTTTGCTGATTCCGGGCTGGGTTTGGATTGGACGGAGAGGGGGGACAGCGAAACTTCGATGATTCCGGGCTGGGTTTGTATAGGACGGACAGCGGGGACAGCGAAACTTCGCTGATTCCGGGCTGGGTTTGTATTGGACGGAGAGGAGTGGACAGCGAAACTTCGCTGATTCCGGGCTGGGTTTGTATTGGACGGAGAGGAGGGACAGCGAAACTTCGCTGATTCCGGGCTGGGTTTGTATTGGACGGACAGCGGGGACAGCGAAACTTCGCTGATTCCGGGCTGGGTTTGTATTGGACGGAGAGGAGGGACAGCGAAACTTCGCTGATTCCGGGCTGGGTTTGTATTGGACGGACAGCGGGGACAGCGAAACTTCGCTGATTCCAGGCTGGGTTTGTATTGGACCGAGAGGAGGGACAGCGAAACTTCGCTGATTCCGGGCTGGGTTTGTATTGGACGGAGAGGGGGGACAGCGAAACTTCGCTGATTCCGGGCTGGGTGTGTATTGGACGGAGAGGGGGGACAGCGAAACTTCGCTGATTCCGGGCTGGGTGTGTATTGGACGGAGAGGGGGGACAGCGAAACTTCGCTGATTCCGGGCTGGGTTTGTATTGGACGGAGAGGAGGGACAGCGAAACTTGGCTGATTCTGGGCTGGGTTTGTACTGGACGGAGAGGAGGGACAGCGAAACCTGGCTGATTCCGGGCTGGGTTTGTATTGGACGGAGAGGGGGGACAGCGAAACGTCGCTGATTCCGGGCTGGGTTTGTATTGGACGGAGAGGAGGGACAGCGAAACTTCGCTGATTCCGGGCTGGGTTTGGATTGGACGGAGAGGGGGGACAGCGAAACGTCGCTGATTCCGGGCTGGGTTTGTATTGGACGGAGAGGAGGGACAGCGAAACTTCGCTGATTCCGGGCTGGGTTTGTATTGGACGGAGAGGAGTGACAGCGAAACTTCGCTGATTCCGGGCTGGGTTTGTATTGGACGGAGAGGAGGGACAGCGAAACTTCGCTGATTCCGGGCTGGGTTTGTATTGGACGGAGAGGAGGGACAGCGAAACTTCGCTGATTCCGGGCTGGGTTTGTATTGGACGGAGAGGAGGGACAGCGAAACATCGCTGATTCCGGGCTGGGTTTGTATTGGACGGAGAGGGGGGACAGCGAAACCTGGCTGATTCCGGGCTGGGTTTAGATTGGGCGGAGAGGGGGGACAGCGAAACTTCGCTGATTCCGGGCTGGGTTTGTATTGGACGGAGAGGAGGGACAGCGAAACTTCGTTGATTCCGGGCTGTGTTTGTCTTGGACGGAGAGGGGGGACAGCGAAACTTCGCTGATTCCGGGCTGGGTTTGTATTGGACGGAGAGGAGGGACAGCGAAACTTTGCTGATTCCGGGCTGGGTTTGGATTGGACGGAGAGGGGGGACAGCGAAACTTTGCTGATTCCGGGCTGGGTTTGTATTGGACGGAGAGGGGGGACAGCGAAACTTCGATGATTCCGGGCTGGGTTTGTATAGGACGGACAGCGGGGACAGCGAAACTTCGCTGATTCCGGGCTGGGTTTGTATTGGACGGAGAGGAGGGACAGCGAAACTTCGCTGATTCCGGGCTGGGTTTGTATTGGACGGAGAGGAGGGACAGCGAAACTTCGCTGATTCCGGGCTGGGTTTGTATTGGACGGAGAGGGGGGACAGCGAAACCTGGCTGATTCCGGGCTGGGTTTAGATTGGGCGGAGAGGGGGGACAGCGAAACTTCGCTGATTCCGGGCTGGGTTTGTATTGGACGGAGAGGAGGGACAGCGAAACTTCGTTGATTCCGGGCTGTGTTTGTCTTGGACGGAGAGGGGGGACAGCGAAACTTCGCTGATTCCGGGCTGGGTTTGTATTGGACGGAGAGGAGGGACAGCGAAACTTTGCTGATTCCGGGCTGGGTTTGGATTGGACGGAGAGGGGGGACAGCGAAACTTTGCTGATTCCGGGCTGGGTTTGTATTGGACGGAGAGGGGGGACAGCGAAACTTCGATGATTCCGGGCTGGGTTTGTATAGGACGGACAGCGGGGACAGCGAAACTTCGCTGATTCCGGGCTGGGTTTGTAAAAGGACGGAGAGGGGGGAACAGCGAAACTTCGCTGATTCCAGGCTGGGTTTGTATTGGACGGACAGCGGGGACAGCGAAACTTCGCTGATTCAGGGCTGGGTTTGTACTGGACGGAGAGGGGGGACAGCGAAACTTCGCTGATTCCGGGCTGGGTTTGTATTGGACGGAGAGGGGGGACAGCGAAGCTTCGCTGATTCCGGGCTGGATTTGTATTGGACGGAGAGGAGGGACAGCGAAACTTCGCTGATTCCGGGCTGGGTGTGTATTGGACGGAGAGGGGGGACAGCGAAACTTCGCTGATTCCGGGCTGGGTGTGTACTGGACGGAGAGGAGGGACAGCGAAACTTCGCTGATTCCAGGCTGGGTTTGTATTGGACGGACAGCGGGGACAGCGAAACTTCGCTGATTCCGGGCTGGATTTGTATTGGACGGAGAGGAGGGACAGCGAAACTTCGCTGATTCCGGGCTGGGTTTGTATTGGACGGACAGCGGGGACAGCGAAACTTCGCTGATTCCGGGCTGGATTTGTATTGGACGGAGAGGAGGGACAGCGAAACTTCGCTGATTCCGGGCTGGGTTTGTATTGGACGGAGAGGAGGGACAGCAAAACTTCGCTGTTTCCGGGCTGGGTGTGTATTGGACGGAGAGGAGGGACAGCAAAACTTCGCTGTTTCCGGGCTGGGTGTGTATTGGACGGAGAGGGGGGACAGCGAAGCTTAGCTGATTCCGCGCTGGGTGTGTATTGGACGGAGAGGAGGGACAGCGAAACTTCGCTGATTCCGGGCTGGGTTTGTAATGGACGGAGAGGAGGGACAGCAAAACTTCGCTGATTACGGGCTGGGTTTGTATTGGACGGAGAGGAGGGACAGCGAAACTTCGCTGATTCCGCGCTGGGTGTGTATTGGACGGAGAGGAGGGACAGCGAAACTTCGCTGATTCCGGGCTGGGTGTGTATTGCACGGAGAGGGGGGACAGCGAAACTTCGCTGATTCCGGGCTGGATTTGTATTGGACGGAGAGGAGGGACAGCGAAACTTCGCTGATTCCGGGCTGGGTTTGTATTGGACGGAGAGGAGGGACAGCAAAACTTCGCTGTTTCCGGGCTGGGTGTGTATTGGACGGAGAGGAGGGACAGCAAAACTTCGCTGTTTCCGGGCTGGGTGTGTATTGGACGGAGAGGGGGGACAGCGAAGCTTAGCTGATTCCGCGCTGGGTGTGTATTGGACGGAGAGGAGGGACAGCGAAACTTCGCTGATTCCGGGCTGGGTTTCTATTGGACGGAGAGGAGGGACAGCGAAACTTCGCTGATTCCGGGCTGGGTTTCTATTGGACGGAGAGGAGGGACAGCGAAACTTCGCTGATTCCGCGCTGGGTGTGTATTGGACGGAGAGGAGGGACAGCGAAACTTCGCTGATTCCGGGCTGGGTGTGTATTGGACGGAGAGGGGGGACAGCGAAACTTCGCTGATTCCGGGCTGGGTTTGGATTGGACGGAGAGGGGGGACAGGGAAACTTCGCTGATTCCGGGCAGCGTTTGTATTGGACGGACAGCGGGGACAGCGAAACTTCGCTGATTCCGGGCTGGGTGTGTATTGGACGGAGAGGAGGGACAGCAAAACTTCACTGATTCCGGGCTGGGTGTGTATTGGACGGAGAGGAGGGACAGCGAAACTTCGCTGATTCCGGGCTGGGTGTGTATTGGACGGACAGCGGGGACAGCGAAACTTCGCTGATTCCGGGCTGGGTTTGTACTGGACGGAGAGGAGGGACAGCGAAACTTCGCTGATTCCGGGCTGGGTTTGTATTGGACGGACAACGGGGACAGCGAAACTTCGCTGATTCCGGGCTGGGTTTGTAAAAGGACGGAGAGGGGGGACAGCGAAACTTTGCTGATTCCGGGCTGGGTGTGTATTGGACGGAGAGGGGGGACAGCGAAACTTCGCTGATTCCGGGCTGGGTTTGTATTGGACGGACAGCGAAACTTCGCTGATTCCGGGCTGGGTTTGTATTGGACGGACAACGGGGACAGCGAAACTTCGCTGATTCCGGGCTGGGTGTGTATTGGACGGAGAGGAGGGACAGCGAAACTTCGCTGATTCCGGGCTGGGTTTGTATTGGACGGACAACGGGGACAGCGAAACTTCGCTGATTCCGGGCTGGGTTTGTAAAAGGACGGAGAGGGGGGACAGCGAAACTTCGCTGATTCCAGGCTGGGTTTGTATTGGACGGACAGCGGGGACAGCGAAACTTCGCTGATTCCGGGCTGGGTTTGTACTGGACGGAGAGGGGGGACAGCGAAACTTCGCTGATTCCGGGCTGGGTTTGTATTGGACGGAGAGGGGGGACAGCGAAACTTCGCTGATTCCGGGCTGGGTTTGTATTGGACGGACAGCGAGGACAGCGAAACTTCGCTGATTCCGGGCTGGGTTTGTATTGGACGGAGAGGAGGGACAGCGAAACTTCGCTGATTCCAGGCTGGGTTTGTATTGGACGGACAGCGGGGACAGCGAAACTTCGCTGATTCCGGGCTGGATTTGTATTGGACGGAGAGGAGGGACAGCGAAACTTCGCTGATTCCGGGCTGGGTTTGTATTGGACGGAGAGGAGGGACAGCAAAACTTCGCTGTTTCCGGGCTGGGTGTGTATTGGACGGAGAGGAGGGACAGCAAAACTTCGCTGTTTCCGGGCTGGGTGTGTATTGGACGGAGAGGGGGGACAGCGAAGCTTAGCTGATTCCGCGCTGGGTGTGTATTGGACGGAGAGGAGGGACAGCGAAACTTCGCTGATTCCGGGCTGGGTTTGTATTGGACGGAGAGGGGGGACAGCGAAACTTCGCTGATTCCGGGCTGGGTTTCTATTGGACGGAGAGGAGGGACAGCGAAACTTCGCTGATTCCGCGCTGGGTGTGTATTGGACGGAGAGGAGGGACAGCGAAACTTCGCTGATTCCGGGCTGGGTGTGTATTGGACGGAGAGGGGGGACAGCGAAGCTTAGCTGATTCCGCGCAGGGCGTGTATTGGACGGAGAGGAGGGACAGCGAAACTTCGCTGATTCCGGGCTGGGTTTGTATTGGACGGAGAGGGGGGACAGCGAAACTTCGCTGATTCCGGGCTGGGTTTCTATTGGACGGAGAGGAGGGACAGCGAAACTTCGCTGATTCCGCGCTGGGTGTGTATTGGACGGAGAGGAGGGACAGCGAAACTTCGCTGATTCCGGGCTGGGTGTGTATTGGACGGAGAGGGGGGACAGCGAAACTTCGCTGATTCCGGGCTGGGTTTGGATTGGACGGAGAGGGGGGACAGGGAAACTTCGCTGATTCCGGGCAGCGTTTGTATTGGACGGACAGCGGGGACAGCGAAACTTCGCTGATTCCGGGCTGGGTGTGTATTGGACGGAGAGGAGGGACAGCAAAACTTCACTGATTCCGGGCTGGGTGTGTATTGGACGGAGAGGAGGGACAGCGAAACTTCGCTGATTCCGGGCTGGGTGTGTATTGGACGGACAGCGGGGACAGCGAAACTTCGCTGATTCCGGGCTGGGTTTGTACTGGACGGAGAGGAGGGACAGCGAAACTTCGCTGATTCCGGGCTGGGTTTGTATTGGACGGACAACGGGGACAGCGAAACTTCGCTGATTCCGGGCTGGGTTTGTAAAAGGACGGAGAGGGGGGACAGCGAAACTTTGCTGATTCCGGGCTGGGTGTGTATTGGACGGAGAGGGGGGACAGCGAAACTTCGCTGATTCCGGGCTGGGTTTGTATTGGACGGACAGCGAAACTTCGCTGATTCCGGGCTGGGTTTGTATTGGACGGACAACGGGGACAGCGAAACTTCGCTGATTCCGGGCTGGGTTTGTAAAAGGACGGAGAGGGGGGACAGCGAAACTTCGCTGATTCCAGGCTGGGTTTGTATTGGACGGACAGCGGGGACAGCGAAACTTCGCTGATTCCGGGCTGGGTTTGTACTGGACGGAGAGGGGGGACAGCGAAACTTCGCTGATTCCGGGCTGGGTTTGTATTGGACGGAGAGGGGGGACAGCGAAACTTCGCTGATTCCGGGCTGGGTTTGTATTGGACGGACAGCGAGGACAGCGAAACTTCGCTGATTCCGGGCTGGGTTTGTATTGGACGGAGAGGAGGGACAGCGAAACTTCGCTGATTCCAGGCTGGGTTTGTATTGGACGGACAGCGGGGACAGCGAAACTTCGCTGATTCCGGGCTGGATTTGTATTGGACGGAGAGGAGGGACAGCGAAACTTCGCTGATTCCGGGCTGGGTTTGTATTGGACGGAGAGGAGGGACAGCAAAACTTCGCTGTTTCCGGGCTGGGTGTGTATTGGACGGAGAGGAGGGACAGCAAAACTTCGCTGTTTCCGGGCTGGGTGTGTATTGGACGGAGAGGGGGGACAGCGAAGCTTAGCTGATTCCGCGCTGGGTGTGTATTGGACGGAGAGGAGGGACAGCGAAACTTCGCTGATTCCGGGCTGGGTTTGTATTGGACGGAGAGGGGGGACAGCGAAACTTCGCTGATTCCGGGCTGGGTTTCTATTGGACGGAGAGGAGGGACAGCGAAACTTCGCTGATTCCGCGCTGGGTGTGTATTGGACGGAGAGGAGGGACAGCGAAACTTCGCTGATTCCGGGCTGGGTGTGTATTGGACGGACAGCGGGGACAGCGAAACTTCGCTGATTCCGGGCTGGGTGTGTATTGGACGGAGAGGAGGGACAGCAAAACTTCGCTGATTCCGGGCTGGGTGTGTATTGGACGGAGAGGAGGGACAGCGAAACTTCGCTGATTCCGGGCTGGGTGTGTATTGGACGGACAGCGGGGACAGCGAAACTTCGCTGATTCCGGGCTGGGTTTGTACTGGACGGAGAGGAGGGACAGCGAAACTTCGCTGATTCCGGGCTGGGTTTGTATTGGACGGACAACGGGGACAGCGAAACTTCGCTGATTCCGGGCTGAGTTTGTAAAAGGACGGAGAGGGGGGACAGCGAAACTTTGCTGATTCCGGGCTGGGTGTGTATTGGACGGAGAGGGGGGACAGCGAAACTTCGCTGATTCCGGGCTGGGTTTGTATTGGACGGACAGCGAAACTTCGCTGATTCCGGGCTGGGTTTGTATTGGACGGACAACGGGGACAGCGAAACTTCGCTGATTCCGGGCTGGGTTTGTAAAAGGACGGAGAGGGGGGACAGCGAAACTTCGCTGATTCCAGGCTGGGTTTGTATTGGACGGACAGCGGGGACAGCGAAACTTCGCTGATTCCGGGCTGGGTTTGTACTGGACGGAGAGGGGGGACAGCGAAACTTCGCTGATTCCGGGCTGGGTTTGTATTGGACGGAGAGGGGGGACAGCGAAACTTCGCTGATTCCGGGCTGGGTTTGTATTGGACGGACAGCGAGGACAGCGAAACTTCGCTGATTCCGGGCTGGGTTTGTATTGGACGGAGAGGAGGGACAGCGAAACTTAGCTGATTCCGGGCTGGGTTTGTATTGGACGGAGAGGAGGGACAGCGAAACTTAGCTGATTCCGGGCTGGGTTTGTATTGGACCGAGAGGGGGGACAGCGAATCTTCGCTGATTCCGGGCTGGGTGTGTACTGGACGGAGAGGGGGGACAGCGAAACTTCGCTGTTTCCGGGCTGGGTTTGTATTGGACGGAGAGGGGGGACAGCGAAACTTCGCTGATTCCGGGCTGGTTGTGTATTGGACGGAGAGGAGGGACAGCGAAACTTCGCTGATTCCGGGCTGGGTTTGTATTGGACGGAGAGGGAGGACAGCGAAACTTCGCTGATTCCGGGCTGGGTGTGTATTGGACGGAGAGGGGGGACAGCGAAACTTCGCTGATTCCGGGCTGGGTTTGTATTGGACGGAGAGGAGGGACAGCGAAACTTCGCTGATTCCGGGCTGGGTTTGTATTGGACGGACAGCGGGGACAGCGAAACTTCGCTGATTCCGGGCTGGGTTTGTATTGGACGGAGAGGAGGGACAGCGAAACTTCACTGATTCCGGGCTGGGTTTGTATTGGACGGAGAGGGGGGACAGCGAAACTTCGCTGATTCCGGGCTGGGTTTGTATTGGACGGAGAGGGGGGACAGCGAAACTTCGCTGATTCCGGGCTGGGTTTGGATTGGACGGAGAGGAGGGACAGCGAAACTTCGCTGATTCCGGGCTGGGTTTGTATAGGACGGACAGCGGGGACAGCGAAACTTCGCTGATTCCAGGCTGGGTTTGTATTGGACCGAGAGGAGGGACAGCAAAACTTCGCTGATTCCGGGCTGGGTGTGTACTGGACGGAGAGGGGGGACAGCGAAACTTCGCTGTTTCCGGGCTGGGTTTGTATTGGACGGAGAGGGGGGACAGCGAAACTTCGCTGATTCCGGGCTGGTTGTGTATTGGACGGAGAGGAGGGACAGGGAAACTTCGCTGATTCCGGGCTGGGTTTGTATTGGACGGAGAGGGAGGACAGCGAAACTTCGCTGATTCCGGGCTGGGTGTGTATTGGACGGAGAGGGGGGACAGCGAAACTTCGCTGATTCCGGGCTGGGTTTGTATTGGACGGAGAGGAGGGACAGCGAAACTTCGCTGATTCCGGGCTGGGTTTGTATTGGACGGACAGCGGGGACAGCGAAACTTCGCTGATTCCGGGCTGGGTTTGTATTGGACGGAGAGGAGGGACAGCGAAACTTCACTGATTCCGGGCTGGGTTTGTATTGGACGGAGAGGGGGGACAGCGAAACTTCGCTGGTTCCGGGCAGGGTTTGTATTGGACGGAGAGGGGGGACAGCGAAACTTCGCTGATTCCGGGCTGGGTTTGTATTGGACGGAGAGGGGGGACAGCGAAACTTCGCTGATTCCGGGCTGGGTTTGGATTGGACGGAGAGGAGGGACAGCGAAACTTCGCTGATTCCGGGCTGGGTTTGTATAGGACGGACAGCGGGGACAGCGAAACTTCGCTGATTCCAGGCTGGGTTTGTATTGGACGGACAACGGGGACAGCGAAACTTCGCTGATTCCGGGCTGGGTTTGTATTGGACGGAGAGGAGGGACAGCGAAACTTCGCTGATTCCGGGCTGGGTTTGTATTGGACGGAGAGGAGGGACAGCGAAACTTCGCTGATTCCGGGCTGGGTTTGTATTGGACGGAGAGGGGGGATAGCGAAACTTCGCTGATTCCGGGCTGGGTGTGTATTGGACGGAGAGGGGGGACAGCGAAACTTCGCTGATTCCGGGCTGGGTTTGTATTGGACGGAGAGGAGGGACAGCGAAACTTGGCTGATTCCGGGCTGGGTGTGTATTGGACGGAGAGGGGGGATAGCGAAACTTCGCTGATTCTGGGCTGGGTTTGTATTGGACGGAGAGGGGGGACAGCGAAACTTCGCTGATTCCGGGCTGGGTTTGTATTGGACGGAGAGGAGGGAAGCGAAACTTCGCTGATTCCGGGCTGGGTTTGTATTGGACGGACAGCGGGGACAGCGAAACTTCGCTGATTCCGGGCTGGGTTTGTATTGGACGGAGAGGAGGGACAGCGAAACTTCGCTGATTCCGGGCTGGGTTTGTATTGGACGGACAGAGGGGACAGCAAAACTTCGCTAATTCCAGGCTGGGTTTGTATTGGACCGAGAGGAGGGACAGCGAAACTTCGCTGATTCCGGGCTGGGTTTGTATTGGACGGACAGCGGGGACAGCGAAACTTCGCTGATTCCGGGCTGGGTTTGTATTGGACGGAGAGGGGGGACAGCGAAACTTCGCTGATTCCGGGCTGGGTGTGTATTGGACGGCGAGGGGGGACAGCGAAACTTCGCTGATTCCGGGCTGGGTGTGTATTGGACGGAGAGGGGGGACAGCGAAACTTCGCTGATTCCGGGCTGGGTTTGTATTGGACGGAGAGGAGGGACAGCGAAACTTTGCTGATTCCGGGCTGGGTTTGTATTGGACGGAGAGGGGGGACAGCGAAACTTCGCTGATTCTGGGCTGGGTTTGTATTGGACGGAGAGGGGGGACAGCGAAACTTCGCTGATTCCGGGCTGGGTTTGTACTGGACGGAGAGGGGGGACAGCGAAACTTCGCTGATTCCGGGCTGGGTTTGTATTGGACGGAGAACGGGGACAGCGAAACTTCGCTGATTCCGGGCTGGGTTTGTATTGGACGGAGAGGGGGGACAGCGAAACTTCGCTGATTCCGGGCTGGGTTTGTATTGGACGGACAGGGGGGACAGCGAAACTTCGCTGATTCCGGGCTGGGTTTGTATTGGACGGAGAGGGGGGACAGCGAAACTTAGCTGATTCCGGGCTGGGTTTGTATTGGACGGAGAGGGGGGACAGCGAAACTTCGCTGATTCCGGGCTGTGTGTGTATTGGACGGACAACGGGGACAGCGAAACTTCGTTGATTCCGGGCTGGATTTGTATTGGACGGACAGGGGGGACAGCGAAACTTCGCTGATTCCGGGCTGGGTTTGTATTGGACGGACAGCGGGGACAGCGAAACTTCGCTGATTACGGGCTGGATGTGTATTGGACGGAGAGGAGGGTAGCGAAACTTCGCTGATTCCGGGCTGGGTTTGTATTGGACGGAGAGGGAGGACAGCGAAACTTCGGTGATTCCGGGCTGGGTTTGTATTGGACGGAGAGGGGGGACAGCGAAACTTCGCTGATTCCGGGCTGTGTGTGTATTGGACGGACAACGGGGACAGCGAAACTTCGCTGATTACGGGCTGGGTGTGTATTGGACGGAGAGGAGGGTAGCGAAACTTCGCTGATTCCGGGCTGGGTTTGTATTGGACGGACAGGGGGGACAGCGAAACTTCGCTGATTCCGGGCTGGGTTTGTATTGGACGGAGAGGGGGGACAGCGAAACTTCGCTGATTCCGGGCTGGGTTTGTATTGGACGGAGAGGGGGGACAGCGAAACTTCGCTGATTCCGGGCTGTGTGTGTATTGGACGGACAACGGGGACAGCGAAACTTTGCTGATTCCGGGTTGGGTTTGTATTGGACGGAGAGGGAGGACAGCGAAACTTCGCTGATTCCGGGCTGGGTTTGTATTGGACGGAGAGGAGGGACAGCGAAACTTCGCTGATTCCGGGCTGGGTTTGTATTGGACGGACAACGGGGACAGCGAAACTTCGCTGATTCCGGGCTGGGTTTGTATTGGACGGAGAGGGAGGACAGCGAAACTTCGCTGATTCCGGGCTGGGTTTGTATTGGACGGACAGCGGGGACAGCGAAACTTCGCTGATTCCGGGCTGGGATTGTATTGGATGGAGAGGGGGGACAGGGAAACTTCGCTGATTCCGGGCTGGGTTTGGATTGGACGGAGAGGGGGCACAGCGAAACTTCGCTGATTCTGGGCTGGGTTTGTGTTGGACGGAGAGGGGGGGACAGCGAAACTTCGCTGATTCCGGGCTGGGTTTGTATTGGACGGAGAGCGGGGACAGCGAAACTTAGCTGATTCCGGGCTGTGTTTGTATTGGACGGAGAGGGGGGACAGCGAAACTTCGCTGATTCCGGGCTGGGTGTGTATTGGACGGACAGCGGGGACAGCGAAACTTCGCTGATTCCGGGCTGGGTTTGTATTGGACGGAGAGGGGGGACAGCGAAACTTCGCTGATTCCGGGCTGGGTTTGTATTGGACGGAGAGGAGGGACAGCGAAACTTCGCTGATTCCGGGCTGGGTTTGTATTGGACGGAGAGGGAGGACAGCGAAACTTCGCTGATTCTGGGCGGGGTTTGTATTGGACGGACAACGGGGACAGCGAAACTTCGCTGATTCCGGGCTGGATTTGTATTGGACGGACAGGGGGGACAGCGAAACTTCGCTGATTCCGGGCTGGGTTTGTATTGGACGGACAGCGGGGACAGCGAAACTTCGCTGATTACGGGCTGGATGTGTATTGGACGGAGAGGAGGGTAGCGAAACTTCGCTGATTCCGGGCTGGGTTTGTATTGGACGGAGAGGGAGGACAGCGAAACTTCGGTGATTCCGGGCTGGGTTTGTATTGGACGGAGAGGGGGGACAGCGAAACTTCGCTGATTCCGGGCTGTGTGTGTATTGGACGGACAACGGGGACAGCGAAACTTCGCTGATTACGGGCTGGGTGTGTATTGGACGGAGAGGAGGGTAGCGAAACTTCGCTGATTCCGGGCTGGGTTTGTATTGGACGGACAGGGGGGACAGCGAAACTTCGCTGATTCCGGGCTGGGTTTGTATTGGACGGAGAGGGGGGACAGCGAAACTTCGCTGATTCCGGGCTGGGTTTGTATTGGACGGAGAGGGGGGACAGCGAAACCTCGCTGATTCCGGGCTGGGTTTGTATTGGACGGAGAGGGGGGACAGCGAAACTTCGCTGATTCCGGGCTGGGTGTGTATTGGACGGACAGCGGGGACAGCGAAACTTCGCTGATTCCGGGCTGTGTGTGTATTGGACGGACAACGGGGACAGCGAAACTTTGCTGATTCCGGGCTGGGTGTGTATTGGGCGGAGAGGGGGGACAGCGAAACTTCGCTGATTCCGGGCTGGGTTTGTATTGGACGGAGAGGGGGGACAGCGAAACTTCGCTGATTCCGGGCTGGGTGTGTATTGGACGGAGAGGAGGGACAGCGAAACTTCGCTGATTCCGGGCTGGGTGTGTATTGGACGGAGAGGGGGGACAGCGAAACTTCGCTGATTCCGGGCTGGGTTTGGATTGGACGGAGAGGGGGGACAGGGAAACTTCGCTGATTCCGGGCAGCGTTTGTATTGGACGGACAGCGGGGACAGCGAAACTTCGCTGATTCCGGGCTGGGTGTGTATTGGACGGACAACGGGGACAGCGAAACTTTGCTGATTCCGGGCTGGGTGTGTATTGGGCGGAGAGGGGGGACAGCGAAACTTCGCTGATTCCGGGCTGGGTTTGTATTGGACGGAGAGGGGGGACAGCGAAACTTCGCTGATTCCGGGCTGGGTTTCTATTGGACGGAGAGGAGGGACAGCGAAACTTCGCTGATTCCGCGCTGGGTGTATATTGGACGGAGAGGAGGGACAGCGAAAGTTCGCTGATTCCGGGCTGGGTGTGTATTGGACGGAGAGGGGGGACAGCGAAACTTCGCTGATTCCGGGCTGGGTTTGGATTGGACGGAGAGGGGGGACAGGGAAACTTCGCTGATTCCGGGCAGCGTTTGTATTGGACGGACAGCGGGGACAGCGAAACTTCGCTGATTCCGGGCTGGGTGTGTATTGGACGGAGAGGAGGGACAGCAAAACTTCACTGATTCCGGGCTGGGTGTGTATTGGACGGAGAGGAGGGACAGCGAAACTTCGCTGATTCCGGGCTGGGTGTGTATTGGACGGACAGCGGGGACAGCGAAACTTCGCTGATTCCGGGCTGGGTTTGTACTGGACGGAGAGGGGGGACAGCGAAACTTTGCTGATTCCGGGCTGGGTGTGTATTGGACGGAGAGGGGGGACAGCGAAACTTCGCTGATTCCGGGCTGGGTTTGTATTGGACGGACAGCGAAACTTCGCTGATTCCGGGCTGGGTTTGTATTGGACGGACAACGGGGACAGCGAAACTTCGCTGATTCCGGGCTGGGTGTGTATTGGACGGAGAGGAGGGACAGCGAAACTTCGCTGATTCCGGGCTGGGTTTGTATTGGACGGACAACGGGGACAGCGAAACTTCGCTGATTCCAGGCTGGGTTTGTATTGGACGGACAGCGGGGACAGCGAAACTTCGCTGATTCCGGGCTGGGTTTGTACTGGACGGAGAGGGGGGACAGCGAAACTTCGCTGATTCCGGGCTGGGTTTGTATTGGACGGAGAGGGGGGACAGCGAAACTTCGCTGATTCCGGGCTGGGTTTGTATTGGACGGAGAGGAGGGACAGCGAAACTTGGCTGATTCCGGGCTGGGTGTGTATTGGACGGAGAGGGGGGATAGCGAAACTTCGCTGATTCTGGGCTGGGTTTGTATTGGACGGAGAGGGGGGACAGCGAAACTTCGCTGATTCCGGGCTGTGTTTGTATTGGACGGAGAGGAGGGAAGCGAAACTTCGCTGATTCCGGGCTGGGTTTGTATTGGACGGACAGCGGGGACAGCGAAACTTCGCTGATTCCGGGCTGGGTTTGTATTGGACGGAGAGGAGGGACAGCGAAACTTCGCTGATTCCGGGCTGGGTTTGTATTGGACGGACAGCGGGGACAGCGAAACTTCGCTGATTCCAGGCTGGGTTTGTATTGGACCGAGAGGAGGGACAGCGAAACTTCGCTGATTCCGGGCTGGGTGTGTATTGGACGGACAGCGGGGACAGCGAAACTTGGCTGATTCCGGGCTGGGTATGTATTGGACGGAGAGGAGGGACAGCAAAACTTCGCTGATTCCGGCTGGGTTTGTATTGGACGGAGAGGGGGGACAGCGAAACTTCGCTGATTCCGGGCTGGGTGTGTATTGGACGGACAGCGGGGACAGCGAAACTTGGCTGATTCCGGGCTGGGTATGTATTGGACGGAGAGGAGGGACAGCAAAACTTCGCTGATTCCGACTGGGTTTGTATTGGACGGAGAGGGGGGACAGCGAAACTTCGCTGATTCCGGGCTGGGTGTGTATTGGACGGCGAGGGGGGACAGCGAAACTTCGCTGATTCCGGGCTGGGTGTGTATTGGACGGAGAGGGGGGACAGCGAAACTTCGCTGATTCCGGGCTGGGTTTGTATTGGACGGAGAGGAGGGACAGCGAAACTTGGCTGATTCCGGGCTGGGTGTGTATTGGACGGAGAGGGGGGACAGCGAAACTTCGCTGATTCTGGGCTGGGTTTGTATTGGACGGAGAGGGGGGACAGCGAAACTTCGCTGATTCCGGGCTGGGTTTGTACTGGACGGAGAGGGGGGACAGCGAAACTTCGCTGATTCCGGGCTGGGTTTGTATTGGACGGAGAACGGGGACAGCGAAACTTCGCTGATTCCGGGCTGGGTTTGTATTGGACGGAGAGGGGGGACAGCGAAACTTCGCTGATTCCGGGCTGGGTTTGTATTGGACGGACAGGGGGGACAGCGAAACTTCGCTGATTCCGGGCTGGGTTTGTATTGGACGGAGAGGGGGGACAGCGAAACTTAGCTGATTCCGGGCTGGGTTTGTATTGGACGGAGAGGGGGGACAGCGAAACTTCGCTGATTCCGGGCTGTGTGTGTATTGGACGGACAACGGGGACAGCGAAACTTCGTTGATTCCGGGCTGGATTTGTATTGGACGGACAGGGGGGACAGCGAAACTTCGCTGATTCCGGGCTGGGTTTGTATTGGACGGACAGCGGGGACAGCGAAACTTCGCTGATTACGCGCTGGATGTGTATTGGACGGAGAGGAGGGTAGCGAAACTTCGCTGATTCCGGGCTGGGTTTGTATTGGACGGAGAGGGAGGACAGCGAAACTTCGGTGATTCCGGGCTGGGTTTGTATTGGACGGAGAGGGGGGACAGCGAAACTTCGCTGATTCCGGGCTGTGTGTGTATTGGACGGACAACGGGGACAGCGAAACTTCGCTGATTACGGGCTGGGTGTGTATTGGACGGAGAGGAGGGTAGCGAAACTTCGCTGATTCCGGGCTGGGTTTGTATTGGACGGAGAGGGGGGACAGCGAAACTTCGCTGATTCCGGGCTGGGTGTGTATTGGACGGACAGGGGGGACAGCGAAACTTCGCTGATTCCGGGCTGGGTTTGTATTGGACGGAGAGGGGGGACAGCGAAACTTCGCTGATTCCGGGCTGGGTTTGTATTGGACGGAGAGGGAGGACAGCGAAACTTCGCTGATTCCGGGCTGGGTTTGTATTGGACGGAGAGGGGGGACAGCGAAACTTCGCTGATTCCGGGCTGGGTTTGTACTGGACGGAGAGGGGGGACAGCGAAACTTCGCTGATTCCGGGCTGGGTTTGTATTGGACGGAGAACGGGGACAGCGAAACTTCGCTGATTCCGGGCTGGGTTTGTACTGGACGGAGAGGGAGGACAGCGAAACTTCGCTGATTCCGGGCTGGGTTTGTATTGGACGGAGAGGGGGGACAGCGAAACTTCGCTGATTCCGGGCTGGGTTTGTACTGGACGGAGAGGGGGGACAGCGAAACTTCGCTGATTCCGGGCTGGGTTTGTATTGGACGGAGAACGGGGACAGCGAAACTTCGCTGATTCCGGGCTGGGTTTGTATTGGACGGAGAGGGGGGACAGCGAAACTTCGCTGATTCCGGGCTGGGTTTGTATTGGACGGACAGGGGGGACAGCGAAACTTCGCTGATTCCGGGCTGGGTTTGTATTGGACGGAGAGGGGGGACAGCGAAACTTAGCTGATTCCGGGCTGGGTTTGTATTGGACGGAGAGGGGGGACAGCGAAACTTCGCTGATTCCGGGCTGTGTGTGTATTGGACGGACAACGGGGACAGCGAAACTTCGTTGATTCCGGGCTGGATTTGTATTGGACGGACAGGGGGGACAGCGAAACTTCGCTGATTCCGGGCTGGGTTTGTATTGGACGGACAGCGGGGACAGCGAAACTTCGCTGATTACGGGCTGGATGTGTATTGGACGGAGAGGAGGGTAGCGAAACTTCGCTGATTCCGGGCTGGGTTTGTATTGGACGGAGAGGGAGGACAGCGAAACTTCGGTGATTCCGGGCTGGGTTTGTATTGGACGGAGAGGGGGGACAGCGAAACTTCGCTGATTCCGGGCTGTGTGTGTATTGGACGGACAACGGGGACAGCGAAACTTCGCTGATTACGGGCTGGGTGTGTATTGGACGGAGAGGAGGGTAGCGAAACTTCGCTGATTCCGGGCTGGGTTTGTATTGGACGGACAGGGGGGACAGCGAAACTTCGCTGATTCCGGGCTGGGTTTGTATTGGACGGAGAGGGGGGACAGCGAAACTTCGCTGATTCCGGGCTGGGTTTGTATTGGACGGAGAGGGGGGACAGCGAAACTTCGCTGATTCCGGGCTGTGTGTGTATTGGACGGACAACGGGGACAGCGAAACTTTGCTGATTCCGGGTTGGGTTTGTATTGGACGGAGAGGGAGGACAGCGAAACTTCGCTGATTCCGGGCTGGGTTTGTATTGGACGGAGAGGAGGGACAGCGAAACTTCGCTGATTCCGTGCTGGGTTTGTATTGGACGGACAATGGGGACAGCGAAACTTCGCTGATTCCGGGCTGGGTTTGTATTGGACGGAGAGGGGGGACAGCGAAACTTCGCTGATTCCGGGCTGGGTGTGTATTGGACGGACAGCGGGGACAGCGAAACTTCGCTGATTCCGGTCTGGGTTTGGATTGGACGGAGAGGGAGGACAGCGAAACTTCGCTGATTCCAGGCTGGGTTTGTATTGGACGGACAGCGGGGACAGCGAAACTTCGCTGATTCCGGGCTGGGATTGTATTGGATGGAGAGGGGGGACAGGGAAACTTCGCTGATTCCGGGCTGGGTTTGGATTGGACGGAGAGGGGGCACAGCGAAACTTCGCTGATTCTGGGCTGGGTTTGTGTTGGGCGGAGAGGGGGGGACAGCGAAACTTCGCTGATTCCGGGCTGGGTTTGTATTGGACGGAGAGCGGGGACAGCGAAACTTAGCTGATTCCGGGCTGTGTTTGTATTGGACGGAGAGGGGGGACAGCGAAACTTCGCTGATTCCGGGCTGGGTGTGAATTGGACGGACAGCGGGGACAGCGAAACTTCGCTGATTCCGGGCTGGGTTTGTATTGGACGGAGAGGGGGGACAGCGAAACTTCGCTGATTCCGGGCTGGGTTTGTATTGGACGGAGAGGAGGGACAGCGAAACTTCGCTGATTCCGGGCTGGGTTTGTATTGGACGGAGAGGGAGGACAGCGAAACTTCGCTGATTCTGGGCGGGGTTTGTATTGGACGGACAACGGGGACAGAGAAACTTCGCTGATTCCGGGCTGGATTTGTATTGGACGGACAGGGGGGACAGCGAAACTTCGCTGATTCCGGGCTGGGTTTGTATTGGACGGACAGCGGGGACAGCGAAACTTCGCTGATTACGGGCTGGATGTGTATTGGACGGAGAGGAGGGTAGCGAAACTTCGCTGATTCCGGGCTGGGTTTGTATTGGACGGAGAGGGGGGACAGCGAAACTTCGCTGATTCCGGGCTGTGTGTGTATTGGACGGACAACGGGGACAGCGAAACTTCGCTGATTACGGGCTGGGTGTGTATTGGACGGAGAGGAGGGTAGCGAAACTTCGCTGATTCCGGGCTGGGTTTGTATTGGACGGACAGGGGGGACAGCGAAACTTCGCTGATTCCGGGCTGTGTTTGTATTGGACGGAGAGGGGGGACAGCGAAACTTCGCTGATTCCGGGCTGGGTTTGTATTGGACGGAGAGGGGGGACAGCGAAACCTCGCTGATTCCGGGCTGGGTTTGTATTGGACGGAGAGGGGGGACAGCGAAACTTCGCTGATTCCGGGCTGGGTGTGTATTGGACGGACAGCGGGGACAGCGAAACTTCGCTGATTCCGGGCTGTGTGTGTATTGGACGGACAACGGGGACAGCGAAACTTTGCTGATTCCGGGCTGGGTGTGTATTGGGCGGAGAGGGGGGACAGCGAAACTTCGCTGATTCCGGGCTGGGTTTGTATTGGACGGAGAGCGGGGTCAGCGAAACTTCGCTGATTCCGGGCTGGGTTTGTATTGGACGGAGAGGAGGGACAGCGAAACTTCGCTGATTACGGGCTGGGTGTGTATTGGACGGAGAGGAGGGTAGCGAAACTTCGCTGATTCCGGGCTGGGTTTGTATTGGACGGACAGGGGGGACAGCGAAACTTCGCTGATTCCGGGCTGGGTTTGTATTGGACGGAGAGGGGGGACAGCGAAACCTCGCTGATTCCGGGCTGGTTTTGTATTGGACGGAGAGGGGGGACAGCGAAACTTCGCTGATTCCGGGCTGGGTTTGTATTGGACGGAGAGGGGGGACAGCGAAACTTCGCTGATTCCGGGCTGTGTGTGTATTGGACGGACAACGGGGACAGCGAAACTTTGCTGATTCCGGGCTGGGTTTGTATTGGACGGACAGCGGGGACAGCGAAACTTCGCTGATTCCGGGTTGGGTTTGTATTGGACGGAGAGGGAGGACAGCGAAACTTCGCTGATTCCGGGCTGGGTTTGTATTGGACGGACAGCGGGGACAGCGAAACTTCGCTGATTCCGGGCTGGGATTGTATTGGACGGAGAGGGGGGACAGCGAAACTTCGCTGATTCCGGGCTGGGTTTGTATTGGACGGAGAGGGGGGACAGCGAAACTTCGCTGATTCTGGGCTGGGTTTGTGTTGGACGGAGAGGAGGGACAGCGAAACTTAGCTGATTCCGGGCTGGGTGTGTATTGGACGGACAGCGGGGACAGCGAAACTTCGCTGATTCCGGGCTGGGTTTGGATTGGACGGAGAGGGGGGACAGCGAAACTTCGCTGATTCCGGGCTGGGTTTGTATTGGACGGAGAGGGGGGACAGCGAAACTTCTCTCATTCCGGGCTGGGTTTGTGTTGGACGGAGAGGAGGGACAGCGAAACTTCGCTGATTCCGGGCTGGGTTTGTATTGGACGGAGAGCGGGGACAGCGAAACTTCGCTGATTCCGGGCTGGGTTTGTATTGGACGGAGAGGAGGGACAGCGAAACTTCGCTGATTACGGGCTGGGTGTGTATTGGACGGAGAGGAGGGTAGCGAAACTTCGCTGATTCCGGGCTGGGTTTGTATTGGACGGACAGGGGGGACAGCGAAACTTCGCTGATTCCGGGCTGGGTTTGTATTGGACGGAGAGGGGGGACAGCGAAACCTCGCTGATTCCGGGCTGGGTTTGTATTGGACGGAGAGGGGGGACAGCGAAACTTCGCTGATTCCGGGCTGGGTTTGTATTGGACGGAGAGGGGGGACAGCGAAACTTCGCTGATTCCGGGCTGTGTGTGTATTGGACGGACAACGGGGACAGCGAAACTTTGCTGATTCCGGGCTGGGTTTGTATTGGACGGACAGCGGGGACAGCGAAACTTCGCTGATTCCGGGTTGGGTTTGTATTGGACGGAGAGGGAGGACAGCGAAACTTCGCTGATTCCGGGCTGGGTTTGTATTGGACGGACAGCGGGGACAGCGAAACTTCGCTGATTCCGGGCTGGGATTGTATTGGACGGAGAGGGGGGACAGCGAAACTTCGTTGATTCCGGGCTGGGTTTGTATTGGACGGAGAGGGGGGACAGCGAAACTTCGCTGATTCTGGGCTGGGTTTGTGTTGGACGGAGAGGAGGGACAGCGAAACTTAGCTGATTCCGGGCTGGGTGTGTATTGGACGGACAGCGGGGACAGCGAAACTTCGCTGATTCCGGGCTGGGTTTGGATTGGACGGAGAGGAGGGACAGCGAAACTTCGCTGATTCCGGGCTGGGTTTGTATTGGACGGAGAGGGGGGACAGCGAAACTTCTCTCATTCCGGGCTGGGTTTGTGTTGGACGGAGAGGAGGGACAGCGAAACTTCACTGATTACGGGCTGGGTTTGTATTGGACGGAGAGGAGGGACAGCGAAACTTCGCTGATTCTGGGCTGGGTTTGTGTTGGACGGAGAGGGGGGGACAGCGAAACTTCGCTGATTCAGGGCTGGGTGTGTATTGGACGGACAGCGGGGACAGCGAAACTTCGCTGATTCCGGGCTGGGTTTGTATTGGACGGAGAGGGGGGACAGCGAAACTTCGCTGATTCCGGGCTGGCTGTGTATTGGACGGAGAGGAGGGACAGCGAAACTTCGCTGATTCCGGGCTGGGTTTGTATTGGACGGAGAGGGGGGACAGCGAAACTTCGCTGATTCCGGGCTGGGTGTGTATTGGACGGAGAGGAGGGACAGCGAAACTTCGCTGATTCCGGGCTGGGTTTGTATTGGACGGAGAGGGGGGACAGCGAAACTTCGCTGATTCCGGGCTGGGTTTGTATTGGACGGACAGGGGGGACAGCGAAACTTCGCTGATTCTGGGCTGGGTTTGTGTTGGACGGAGAGGGGGGGACAGCGAAACTTCGCTGATTCAGGGCTGGGTGTGTATTGGACGGACAGCGGGGACAGCGAAACTGCGCTGATTCCGGGCTGGGTTTGTATTGGACGGACAGGGGGGACAGCGAAACTTCGCTGATTCTGGGCTGGGTTTGTGTTGGACGGAGAGGGGGGGACAGCGAAACTTCGCTGATTCAGGGCTGGGTGTGTATTGGACGGAGAGCGGGGACAGCGAAACTTCGCTGATTCCGGGCTGGGTTTGTATTGGACGGAGAGGGGGGACAGCGAAACTTCGCTGATTCCGGGCTGGGTGTGTATTGGACGGAGAGGAGGGACAGCGAAACTTCGCTGATTCTGGGCTGGGTTTGTATTGGACGGAGAGGAGGGACAGCGAAACTTCGCTGATTCCGGGCTGGGTTTGTATTGGACGGAGAGGGGGGACAGCGAAACTTCGCTGATTCCGGCTGGGTTTGTATAGGACGGACAGCGGGGACAGCGAAACTTCGCTGATTCCGGGCTGGGTTTGTATTGGACGGAGAGGGGGGACAGCAAAACTTCGCTGATTCCAGGCTGGGTTTGTATTGGACGGACAGCGGGGACAGCGAAACTTCGATGATTCCGGGCTGGGTTTGTACTGGACGGAGAGGGGGGACAGCGAAACTTCGCTGATTCCGGGCTGGGTTTGTATTGGACGGAGAGGGGGGACAGCGAAACTTCGCTGATTCCGGGCTGGGTTTGTATTGGACGGACAGGGGGGACAGCGAAACTTCGCTGATTCCGGGCTGGGTTTGTATTGGACGGAGAGGGGGCACAGCGAAACTTCGCTGATTCCGGGCTGTGTGTGTATTGGACGGACAACGGGGACAGCGAAACTTCGCTGATTCCGGGCTGGATTTGTATTGGACGGACAGGGGGGACAGCGAAACTTCGCTGATTCCGGGCTGGGTTTGTATTGGACGGACAGCGGGGACAGCGAAACTTCGCTGATTACGGGCTGGATGTGTATTGGACGGAGAGGAGGGTAGCGAAACTTCGCTGATTCCGGGCTGGGTTTGTATTGGACGGAGAGGGAGGACAGCGAAACTTCGCTGATTCCGGGCTGGGTTTGTATTGGACGGAGAGGGGGGACAGCGAAACTTCGCTGATTCCGGCTGGGTTTGTATAGGACGGACAGCGGGGACAGCGAAACTTCGCTGATTCCGGGCTGGGTTTGTATTGGACGGAGAGGGGGGACAGCAAAACTTCGCTGATTCCAGGCTGGGTTTGTATTGGACGGAGAGGGGGGACAGCGAAACTTCGATGATTCCGGGCTGGGTTTGTACTGGACGGAGAGGGGGGACAGCGAAACTTCGCTGATTCCGGGCTGGGTTTGTATTGGACGGAGAACGGGCACAGCGAAACTTCGCTGATTCCGGGCTGGGTTTGTATTGGACGGACAGGGGGGACAGCGAAACTTCGCTGATTCCGGGCTGGGTTTGTATTGGACGGAGAGGGGGGACAGCGAAACTTCGCTGATTCCGGGCTGTGTGTGTATTGGACGGACAACGGGGACAGCGAAACTTCGCTGATTCCGGGCTGGATTTGTATTGGACGGACAGGGGGGACAGCGAAACTTCGCTGATTCCGGGCTGGGTTTGTATTGGACGGACAGCGGGGACAGCGAAACTTCGCTGATTACGGGCTGGATGTGTATTGGACGGAGAGGAGGGTAGCGAAACTTCGCTGATTCCGGGCTGGGTTTGTATTGGACGGAGAGGGAGGACAGCGAAACTTCGCTGATTCCGGGCTGGGTTTGTATTGGACGGAGAGGGGGGACAGCGAAACTTCGCTGATTCCGGGCTGTGTGTGTATTGGACGGACAACGGGGACAGCGAAACTTCGCTGATTACGGGCTGGGTGTGTATTGGACGGAGAGGAGGGTAGCGAAACTTCGCTGATTCCGGGCTGGGTTTGTATTGGACGGACAGGGGGGACAGCGAAACTTCGCTGATTCCGGGCTGGGTTTGTATTGGACGGAGAGGGGGGACAGCGAAACTTCGCTGATTCCGGGCTCGGTTTGTATTGGACGGAGAGGGGGGACAGCGAAACCTCGCTGATTCCGGGCTGGGTGTGTATTGGACGGACAGCGGGGACAGCGAAACTTCGCTGATTCCGGGCTGGGTTTGGATTGGACGGAGAGGGAGGACAGCGAAACTTCGCTGATTCCGGGCTGGGTTTGTATTGGACGGACAGCGGGGACAGCGAAACTTCGCTGATTCCGGGCTGGGATTGTATTGGATGGAGAGGGGGGACAGGGAAACTTCGCTGATTCCGGGCTGGGTTTGGATTGGACGGAGAGGGGGCACAGCGAAACTTCGCTGATTCTGGGCTGGGTTTGTGTTGGACGGAGAGGGGGGGACAGCGAAACTTCGCTGATTCCGGGCTGGGTTTGTATTGGACGGAGAGCGGGGACAGCGAAACTTAGCTGATTCCGGGCTGTGTTTGTATTGGACGGAGAGGGGGGACAGCGAAACTTCGCTGATTCCGGGCTGGATTTGTATTGGACGGACAGGGGGGACAGCGAAACTTCGCTGATTCCGGGCTGGGTTTGTATTGGACGGACAGCGGGGACAGCGAAACTTCGCTGATTACGGGCTGGATGTGTATTGGACGGAGAGGAGGGTAGCGAAACTTCGCTGATTCCGGGCTGGGTTTGTATTGGACGGAGAGGGAGGACAGCGAAACTTCGGTGATTCCGGGCTGGGTTTGTATTGGACGGAGAGGGGGGACAGCGAAACTTCGCTGATTCCGGGCTGTGTGTGTATTGGACGGACAACGGGGACAGCGAAACTTCGCTGATTACGGGCTGGGTGTGTATTGGACGGAGAGGAGGGTAGCGAAACTTCGCTGATTCCGGGCAGGGTTTGTATTGGACGGAGAGGGGGACAGCGAAACTTCGCTGATTCCGGGCTGGGTTTGTATTGGACGGAGAGGGGGGACAGCGAAACTTCGCTGATTCCGGGCTGGGTTTGTATTGGACGGAGAGGGGGGACAGCGAAACCTCGCTGATTCCGGGCTGGGTTTGTATTGGACGGAGAGGGGGGACAGCGAAACTTCGCTGATTCCGGGCTGGGTGTGTATTGGACGGACAGCGGGGACAGCGAAACTTCGCTGATTCCGGGCTGTGTGTGTATTGGACGGACAACGGGGACAGCGAAACTTTGCTGATTCCGGGCTGGGTGTGTATTGGGCGGAGAGGGGGGACAGCGAAACTTCGCTGATTCCGGGCTGGGTTTGTATTGGACGGAGAGCGGGGACAGCGAAACTTCGCTGATTCCGGGCTGGGTTTGTATTGGACGGAGAGGAGGGACAGCGAAACTTCGCTGATTACGGGCTGGGTGTGTATTGGACGGAGAGGAGGGTAGCGAAACTTCGCTGATTCCGGGCTGGGTTTGTATTGGACGGACAGGGGGGACAGCGAAACTTCGCTGATTCCGGGCTGGGTTTGTATTGGACGGAGAGGGGGGACAGCGAAACCTCGCTGATTCCGGGCTGGGTTTGTATTGGACGGAGAGGGGGGACAGCGAAACTTCGCTGATTCCGGGCTGGGTTTGTATTGGACGGAGAGGGGGGACAGCGAAACTTCGCTGATTCCGGGCTGTGTGTGTATTGGACGGACAACGGGGACAGCGAAACTTTGCTGATTCCGGGCTGGGTTTGTATTGGACGGACAGCGGGGACAGCGAAACTTCGCTGATTCCGGGTTGGGTTTGTATTGGACGGAGAGGGAGGACAGCGAAACTTCGCTGATTCCGGGCTGGGTTTGTATTGGACGGACAGCGGGGACAGCGAAACTTCGCTGATTCCGGGCTGGGATTGTATTGGACGGAGAGGGGGGACAGCGAAACTTCGCTGATTCCGGGCTGGGTTTGTATTGGACGGAGAGGGGGGACAGCGAAACTTCGCTGATTCTGGGCTGGGTTTGTGTTGGACGGAGAGGAGGGACAGCGAAACTTAGCTGATTCCGGGCTGGGTGTGTTTTGGACGGACAGCGGGGACAGCGAAACTTCGCTGATTCCGGGCTGGGTTTGGATTGGACGGAGAGGAGGGACAGCGAAACTTCGCTGATTCCGGGCTGGGTTTGTATTGGACGGAGAGGGGGGACAGCGAAACTTCTCTCATTCCGGGCTGGGTTTGTGTTGGACGGAGAGGAGGGACAGCGAAACTTCACTGATTACGGGCTGGGTTTGTATTGGACGGAGAGGAGGGACAGCGAAACTTCGCTGATTCTGGGCTGGGTTTGTGTTGGACGGAGAGGGGGGGACAGCGAAACTTCGCTGATTCAGGGCTGGGTGTGTATTGGACGGACAGCGGGGACAGCGAAACTTCGCTGATTCCGGGCTGGGTTTGTATTGGACGGAGAGGGGGGACAGCGAAACTTCGCTGATTCCGGGCTGGCTGAGTATTGGACGGACAGGAGGGACAGCGAAACTTCGCTGATTCCGGGCTGGGTTTGTATTGGACGGAGAGGGGGGACAGCGAAACTTCGCTGATTCCGGGCTGGGTGTGTATTGGACGGAGAGGAGGGACAGCGAAACTTCGCTGATTCCGGGCTGGGTTTGTATTGGACGGAGAGGGGGGACAGCGAAACTTCGCTGATTCCGGGCTGGGTTTGTATTGGACGGACAGGGGGGACAGCGAAACTTCGCTGATTCTGGGCTGGGTTTGTGTTGGACGGAGAGGGGGGGACAGCGAAACTTCGCTGATTCAGGGCTGGGTGTGTATTGGACGGAAAGCGGGGACAGCGAAACTGCGCTGATTCCGGGCTGGGTTTGTATTGGACGGACAGGGGGGACAGCGAAACTTTGCTGATTCTGGGCTGGGTTTGTGTTGGACGGAGAGGGGGGGACAGCGAAACTTCGCTGATTCAGGGCTGGGTGTGTATTGGACGGAGAGCGGGGACAGCGAAACTTCGCTGATTCCGGGCTGGGTTTGTATTGGACGGAGAGGGGGGACAGCGAAACTTCGCTGATTCCGGGCTGGGTGTGTATTGGACGGAGAGGAGGGACAGCGAAACTTCGCTGATTCTGGGCTGGGTTTGTATTGGACGGAGAGGAGGGACAGCGAAACTTCGCTGATTCCGGGCTGGGTTTGTATTGGACGGAGAGGGGGGACAGCGAAACTTCGCTGATTCCGGCTGGGTTTGTATAGGACGGACAGCGGGGACAGCGAAACTTCGCTGATTCCGGGCTGGGTTTGTATTGGGCGGAGAGGGGGGACAGCAAAACTTCGCTGATTCCAGGCTGGGTTTGTATTGGACGGACAGCGGGGACAGCGAAACTTCGATGATTCCGGGCTGGGTTTGTACTGGACGGAGAGGGGGGACAGCGAAACTTCGCTGATTCCGGGCTGGGTTTGTATTGGACGGAGAACGGGGACAGCGAAACTTCGCTGATTCCGGGCTGGGTTTGTATTGGACGGAGAGGGGGGACAGCGAAACTTCGCTGATTCCGGGCTGGGTTTGTATTGGACGGACAGGGGGGACAGCGAAACTTTGCTGATTCCGGGCTGGGTTTGTATTGGACGGAGAGGGGGCACAGCGAAACTTCGCTGATTCCGGGCTGTGTGTGTATTGGACGGACAACGGGGACAGCGAAACTTCGCTGATTCCGGGCTGGATTTGTATTGGACGGACAGGGGGGACAGCGAAACTTCGCTGATTCCGGGCTGGGTTTGTATTGGACGGACAGCGGGGACAGCGAAACTTCGCTGATTACGGGCTGGATGTGTATTGGACGGAGAGGAGGGTAGCGAAACTTCGCTGATTCCGGGCTGGGTTTGTATTGGACGGAGAGGGAGGACAGCGAAACTTCGCTGATTCCGGGCTGGGTTTGTATTGGACGGAGAGGGGGGACAGCGAAACTTCGCTGATTCCGGCTGGGTTTGTATAGGACGGACAGCGGGGACAGCGAAACTTCGCTGATTCCGGGCTGGGTTTGTATTGGACGGAGAGGGGGGACAGCAAAACTTCGCTGATTCCAGGCTGGGTTTGTATTGGACGGACAGCGGGGACAGCGAAACTTCGATGATTCCGGGCTGGGTTTGTACTGGACGGAGAGGGGGGACAGCGAAACTTCGCTGATTCCGGGCTGGGTTTGTATTGGACGGAGAACGGGCACAGCGAAACTTCGCTGATTCCGGGCTGGGTTTGTATTGGACGGACAGGGGGGACAGCGAAACTTCGCTGATTCCGGGCTGGGTTTGTATTGGACGGAGAGGGGGGACAGCGAAACTTCGCTGATTCCGGGCTGTGTGTGTATTGGACGGACAACGGGGACAGCGAAACTTCGCTGATTCCGGGCTGGATTTGTATTGGACGGACAGGGGGGACAGCGAAACTTCGCTGATTCCGGGCTGGGTTTGTATTGGACGGACAGCGGGGACAGCGAAACTTCGCTGATTACGGGCTGGATGTGTATTGGACGGAGAGGAGGGTAGCGAAACTTCGCTGATTCCGGGCTGGGTTTGTATTGGACGGAGAGGGGGGACAGCAAAACTTCGCTGATTCCAGGCTGGGTTTGTATTGGACGGACAGCGGGGACAGCGAAACTTCGATGATTCCGGGCTGGGTTTGTACTGGACGGAGAGGGGGGACAGCGAAACTTCGCTGATTCCGGGCTGGGTTTGTATTGGACGGAGAACGGGGACAGCGAAACTTCGCTGATTCCGGGCTGGGTTTGTATTGGACGGAGAGGGGGGACAGCGAAACTTCGCTGATTCCGGGCTGGGTTTGTATTGGACGGACAGGGGGGACAGCGAAACTTTGCTGATTCCGGGCTGGGTTTGTATTGGACGGAGAGGGGGCACAGCGAAACTTCGCTGATTCCGGGCTGTGTGTGTATTGGACGGACAACGGGGACAGCGAAACTTCGCTGATTCCGGGCTGGATTTGTATTGGACGGACAGGGGGGACAGCGAAACTTCGCTGATTCCGGGCTGGGTTTGTATTGGACGGACAGCGGGGACAGCGAAACTTCGCTGATTACGGGCTGGATGTGTATTGGACGGAGAGGAGGGTAGCGAAACTTCGCTGATTCCGGGCTGGGTTTGTATTGGACGGAGAGGGAGGACAGCGAAACTTCGCTGATTCCGGGCTGGGTTTGTATTGGACGGAGAGGGGGGACAGCGAAACTTCGCTGATTCCGGCTGGGTTTGTATAGGACGGACAGCGGGGACAGCGAAACTTCGCTGATTCCGGGCTGGGTTTGTATTGGACGGAGAGGGGGGACAGCAAAACTTCGCTGATTCCAGGCTGGGTTTGTATTGGACGGACAGCGGGGACAGCGAAACTTCGATGATTCCGGGCTGGGTTTGTACTGGACGGAGAGGGGGGACAGCGAAACTTCGCTGATTCCGGGCTGGGTTTGTATTGGACGGAGAACGGGCACAGCGAAACTTCGCTGATTCCGGGCTGGGTTTGTATTGGACGGACAGGGGGGACAGCGAAACTTCGCTGATTCCGGGCTGGGTTTGTATTGGACGGAGAGGGGGGACAGCGAAACTTCGCTGATTCCGGGCTGTGTGTGTATTGGACGGACAACGGGGACAGCGAAACTTCGCTGATTCCGGGCTGGATTTGTATTGGACGGACAGGGGGGACAGCGAAACTTCGCTGATTCCGGGCTGGGTTTGTATTGGACGGACAGCGGGGACAGCGAAACTTCGCTGATTACGGGCTGGATGTGTATTGGACGGAGAGGAGGGTAGCGAAACTTCGCTGATTCCGGGCTGGCTTTGTATTGGACGGAGAGGGAGGACAGCGAAACTTCGCTGATTCCGGGCTGGGTTTGTATTGGACGGAGAGGGGGGACAGCGAAACTTCGCTGATTCCGGGCTGTGTGTGTATTGGACGGACAACGGGGACAGCGAAACTTCGCTGATTACGGGCTGGGTGTGTATTGGACGGAGAGGAGGGTAGCGAAACTTCGCTGATTCCGGGCTGGGTTTGTATTGGACGGACAGGGGGGACAGCGAAACTTCGCTGATTCCGGGCTGGGTTTGTATTGGACGGAGAGGGGTGACAGCGAAACTTCGCTGATTCCGGGCTCGGTTTGTATTGGACGGAGAGGGGGGACAGCGAAACCTCGCTGATTCCGGGCTGGGTGTGTATTGGACGGACAGCGGGGACAGCGAAACTTCGCTGATTCCGGGCTGGGTTTGGATTGGACGGAGAGGGAGGACAGCGAAACTTCGCTGATTCCGGGCTGGGTTTGTATTGGACGGACAGCGGGGACAGCGAAACTTCGCTGATTCCGGGCTGGGATTGTATTGGATGGAGAGGGGGGACAGGGAAACTTCGCTGATTCCGGGCTGGGTTTGGATTGGACGGAGAGGGGGCACAGCGAAACTTCGCTGATTCTGGGCTGGGTTTGTGTTGGACGGAGAGGGGGGGACAGCGAAACTTCGCTGATTCCGGGCTGGGTTTGTATTGGACGGAGAGCGGGGACAGCGAAACTTAACTGATTCCGGGCTGTGTTTGTATTGGACGGAGAGGGGGGACAGCGAAACTTCGCTGATTCCGGGCTGGGTGTGTATTGGACGGAGAGGAGGGACAGCGAAACTTCGCTGATTCTGGGCTGGGTTTGGATTGGACGGAGAGGGGGGACAGCGAAACTTCGCTGATTCCGGGCTGGGTGTGTATTGGACGGAGGGGAGGGACAGCGAAACTTCGCTGATTCTGGGCTGGGTTTGTATTGGACGGAGAGGAGGGACAGCGAAACTTCGCTGATTCCGGGCTGGATTTGTATTGGACGGACAGGGGGGACAGCGAAACTTCGCTGATTCCGGGCTGGGTTTGTATTGGACGGACAGCGGGGACAGCGAAACTTCGCTGATTACGGGCTGGATGTGTATTGGACGGAGAGGAGGGTAGCGAAACTTCGCTGATTCCGGGCTGGGTTTGTATTGGACGGAGAGGGAGGACAGCGAAACTTCGCTGATTCCGGGCTGGGTTTGTATTGGACGGAGAGGGGGGACAGCGAAACTTCGCTGATTCCGGGCTGTGTGTGTATTGGACGGACAACGGGGACAGCGAAACTTCGCTGATTACGGGCTGGGTGTGTATTGGACGGAGAGGAGGGTAGCGAAACTTCGCTGATTCCGGGCTGGGTTTGTATTGGACGGACAGGGGGGACAGCGAAACTTCGCTGATTCCGGGCTGGGTTTGTATTGGACGGAGAGGGGGGACAGCGAAACTTCGCTGATTCCGGGCTCGGTTTGTATTGGACGGAGAGGGGGGACAGCGAAACCTCGCTGATTCCGGGCTGGGTGTGTATTGGACGGACAGCGGGGACAGCGAAACTTCGCTGATTCCGGGCTGGGTTTGGATTGGACGGAGAGGGAGGACAGCGAAACTTCGCTGATTCCGGGCTGGGTTTGTATTGGACGGACAGCGGGGACAGCGAAACTTCGCTGATTCCGGGCTGGGATTGTATTGGATGGAGAGGGGGGACAGGGAAACTTCGCTGATTCCGGGCTGGGTTTGGATTGGACGGAGAGGGGGCACAGCGAAACTTCGCTGATTCTGGGCTGGGTTTGTGTTGGACGGAGAGGGGGGGACAGCGAAACTTCGCTGATTCCGGGCTGGGTTTGTATTGGACGGAGAGGGGGGACAGCGAAACTTCGCTGATTCCGGGCTGGGTGTGTATTGGACGGAGAGGAGGGACAGCGAAACTTCGCTGATTCTGGGCTGGGTTTGGATTGGACAGAGAGGGGGGACAGCGAAACTTCGCTGATTCCGGGCTGGGTGTGTATTGGACGGAGGGGAGGGACAGCGAAACTTCGCTGATTCTGGGCTGGGTTTGTATTGGACGGAGAGGAGGGACAGCGAAACTTCGCTGATTCCGGGCTGGGTTTGTATAGGACGGACAACGGGGACAGCGAAACTTCGCTGATTCCGGGCTGGGTTTGTATTGGACGGAGAGGGGGGACAGCAAAACTTCGCTGATTCCAGGCTGTGTTTGTATTGGACGGACAGCGGGGACAGCGAAACTTCGCTGATTCCGGGCTGGGTTTGTACTGGACGGAGAGGGGGGACAGCGAAACTTCGCTGATTCCGGGCTGGGTTTGTATTGGACGGAGAACGGGGGCAGCGAAACTTCGCTGATTCCGGGCTGGGTTTGTATTGGACGGAGAGGGGGGACAGCGAAACTTCGCTGATTCCGGGCTGGGTTTGTATTGGACGGACAGGGGGGACAGCGAAACTTCGCTGATTCCGGGCTGGGTTTGTATTGGACGGAGAGGGGGGACAGCGAAACTTAGCTGATTCCGGGCTGGGTTTGTATTGGACGGACAGGGGGGACAGCGAAACTTCGCTGATTCCGGGCTGGGTTTGTATTGGACGGACAGCGGGGACAGCGAAACTTCGCTGATTACGGGCTGGATGTGTATTCGACGGAGAGGAGGGTAGCGAAACTTCGCTGATTCCGGGCTGGGTTTGTATTGGACGGAGAGGGAGGACAGCGAAACTTCGGTGATTCCGGGCTGGGTTTGTATTGGACGGAGAGGGGGGACAGCGAAACTTCGCTGATTCCGGGCTGTGTGTGTATTGGACGGACAACGGGGACAGCGAAACTTCGCTGATTACGGGCTGGGTGTGTATTGGACGGAGAGGAGGGTAGCGAAACTTCGCTGATTCCGGGCTGGGTTTGTATTGGACGGACAGGGGGGACAGCGAAACTTCGCTGATTCCGGGCTGGGTTTGTATTGGACGGAGAGGGGGGACAGCGAAACTTCGCTGAGTCCGGGCTGGGTTTGTATTGGACGGAGAGGGGGAACAGCGAAACCTCGCTGATTCCGGGCTGGGTTTGTATTGGACGGAGAGGGGGGACAGCGAAACTTCGCTGATTCCGGGCTGGGTTTGTATTGGACGGAGAGGGGGGACAGCGAAACTTCGCTGATTCCGGGCTGTGTGTGTATTGGACGGACAACGGGGACAGCGAAACTTTGCTGATTCCGGGTTGGGTTTGTATTGGACGGAGAGGGAGGACAGCGAAACTTCGCTGATTCCGGGCTGGGTTTGTATTGGACGGACAACGGGGACAGCGAAACTTCGCTGATTCCGGGCTGGGTTTGTATTGGACGGAGAGGAGGGACAGCGAAACTTCGCTGATTCCGGGCTGGGTGTGTATTGGACGGACAACGGGGACAGCGAAACTTCGCTGATTCCGGGCTGGGTTTGTATTGGACGGACAACGGGGACAGCGAAACTTCGCTGATTCCGGGCTGGGTGTGTATTGGGCGGAGAGGGGGGACAGCGAAACTTCGCTGATTCCGGGCTGGGTTTGTATTGGACGGAGAGCGGGGACAGCGAAACTTCGCTGATTCCGGGCTGGGTTTGTATTGGACGGAGAGGAGGGACAGCGAAACTTCGCTGATTCCGGGCTGGGTTTGTATTGGACGGAGAGGGAGGACAGCGAAACTTCGCTGATTCTGGGCTGGGTTTGTATTGGACGGACAACGGGGACAGCGAAACTTCGCTGATTCCGGGCTGGATTTGTATTGGACGGACAGGGGGGACAGCGAAACTTCGCTGATTCCGGGCTGGGTTTGTATTGGACGGACAGCGGGGACAGCGAAACTTCGCTGATTACGGGCTGGATGTGTATTGGACGGAGAGGAGGGTAGCGAAACTTCGCTGATTCCGGGCTGGGTTTGTATTGGACGGAGAGGGAGGACAGCGAAACTTCGGTGATTCCGGGCTGGGTTTGTATTGGACGGAGAGGGGGGACAGCGAAACTTCGCTGATTCCGGGCTGTGTGTGTATTGGACGGACAACGGGGACAGCGAAACTTCGCTGATTACGGGCTGGGTTTGTATTGGACGGAGAGGGGGGACAGCGAAACTTCGCTGATTCCGGGCTGGGTTTGTATTGGACGGACAACGGGGACAGCGAAACTTTGCTGATTCCGGGCTGGGTGTGTATTGGGCGGAGAGGGGGGACAGCGAAACTTCGCTGATTCCGGGCTGGGTTTGTATTGGACGGAGAGCAGGGACAGCGAAACTTCGCTGATTCCGGGCTGGGTTTGTATTGGACGGAGAGGGAGGACAGAGAAACTTCGCTGATTCTGGGCTGGGTTTGTATTGGACGGACAGCGGGGACAGCGAAACTTCGCTGATTCCGGGCTGGGATTGTATTGGACGGAGAGGGGGGACAGGGAAACTTCGCTGATTCCGGGCTGGGTTTGTATTGGACGGAGAGGGGGGACAGCGAAACTTCGCTGATTCTGGGCTGGGTTTGTGTTGGACGGAGAGGAGGGACAGCGAAACTTAGCTGATTCCGGGCTGGGTGTGTATTGGACGGACAGCGGAGACAGCGAAACTTCGCTGATTCCGGGCTGGGTTTGTATTGGACGGAGAGGGGGGACAGCGAAACTTCGCTGATTCCGGGCTGGGTTTGTATTGGACGGAGAGCGGGGACAGCGAAACTTCGCTGATTCCGGGCTGGGTTTGTATTGGGCGGAGAGGAGGGACAGCGAAACTTTGCTGATCCCGGGCTGGGTTTGTATTGGACGGACAACGGGGACAGCGAAACTTCGCTGATTCCGGGCTGGGTTTGGATTGGACGGAGAGGGGGGACAGCGAAACTTCGCTGATTCCGAGCTGGGTTTGTATTGGACGGAGAGGAGGGACAGCGAAACTTCGCTGATTCCGGGCTGGGTTTGTATTGGACGGACAACGGGGACAGCGAAACTTCGCTGATTCCGGGCTGGGTTTGTATTGGACGGAGAGGAGGGACAGCGAAACTTCGCTGATTCCGGGCTGGGTTTGTATTGGACGGAGAGGAGGGACAGCGAAACTTCGCTGATTCCGAGCTGGGTTTGTATTGGACGGAGAGGAGGGACAGCGAAACTTCGCTGATTCCGGGCTGGGTGTGTATTGGACGGAGAGGAGGGACAGCGAAACTTCGCTGATTACGGGCTGGGTGTGTACTGGACGGAGAGGAGGGACAGCGAAACTTCGCTGATTCCGGGCTGGGTTTCTATTGGACGGAGAGGGAGGACAGCGAAACTTTGCTGATTCCGGGCTGGGTTTGAATTGGACGGAGAGGGGGGACAGCGAAACTTCGCTGATTCCGGGCTGGGTTTGGATTGGACGGAGAGGGGGGACAGCGAAACTTCGCTGATTCCGGGCTGGGTTTGAATTGGACGGAGAGGAGGGACAGCGAAACTTCGCTGATTCCGGGCTGGGTTTGTATTGGACGGACAACGGGGACAGCGAAACTTCGCTGATTCCGGGCTGGGTGTGTATTGGACGGACAGCGGGGACAGCGAAACTTCGCTGATTCCGGGCTGGGTTTGGATTGGACGGAGAGGGGGGACAGCGAAACTTCGCTGATTCCGGGCTGGGTTTGTATTGGACGGAGAGGGGGGGACAGCGAAACTTCTCTGATTCCGGGCTGGGTTTGCATTGGACGGAGAGGGGGGACAGCAAAACTTCGCTGATTCCGGGCTGGGTGTGTATTGGACGGAGGGGAGGGACAGCGAAACTTCACTGATTCCGGGCTGGGTTTGTATTGGACGGAGGGGAGGGACAGCGAAACTTCGCTGATTCCGGGCTGGGTTTGTATTGGACGGAGAGGAGGGACAGCGAAACTTCGCTGATTCCGGGCTGGGTGTGTATTGGACGGAGAGGAGGGACAGCGAAACTTCGCTGATTCCGGGCTGGGTTTGTATTGGACGGAGAGGGGGGACAGCGAAACTTCGCTGATTCCGGGCTGGGATTGTATTGGACGGAGAGGGGGGACAGGGAAACTTCGCTGATTCCGGGCTGGGTTTGTATTGGACGGAGAGGGGGGACAGCGAAACTTCGCTGATTCTGGGCTGGGTTTGTGTTGGACGGAGAGGAGGGACAGCGAAACTTAGCTGATTCCGGGCTGGGTGTGTATTGGACGGACAGCGGAGACAGCGAAACTTCGCTGATTCCGGGCTGGGTTTGTATTGGACGGAGAGGGGGGACAGCGAAACTTCGCTGATTCCGGGCTGGGTTTGTATTGGACGGAGAGCGGGGACAGCGAAACTTCGCTGATTCCGGGCTGGGTTTGTATTGGGCGGAGAGGAGGGACAGCGAAACTTTGCTGATCCCGGGCTGGGTTTGTATTGGACGGACAACGGGGACAGCGAAACTTCGCTGATTCCGGGCTGGGTTTGGATTGGACGGAGAGGGGGGACAGCGAAACTTCGCTGATTCCGAGCTGGGTTTGTATTGGACGGAGAGGAGGGACAGCGAAACTTCGCTGATTCCGGGCTGGGTTTGTATTGGACGGACAACGGGGACAGCGAAACTTCGCTGATTCCGGGCTGGGTTTGTATTGGACGGAGAGGAGGGACAGCGAAACTTCGCTGATTCCGGGCTGGGTGTGTATTGGACGGAGAGGAGGGACAGCGAAACTTCGCTGATTACGGGCTGGGTGTGTACTGGACGGAGAGGAGGGACAGCGAAACTTCGCTGATTCCGGGCTGGGTTTCTATTGGACGGAGAGGGAGGACAGCGAAACTTTGCTGATTCCGGGCTGGGTTTGAATTGGACGGAGAGGGGGGACAGCGAAACTTCGCTGATTCCGGGCTGGGTTTGGATTGGACGGAGAGGGGGGACAGCGAAACTTCGATGATTCCGGGCTGGGTTTGAATTGGACGGAGAGGAGGGACAGCGAAACTTCGCTGATTCCGGGCTGGGTTTGTATTGGACGGACAACGGGGACAGCGAAACTTCGCTGATTCCGGGCTGGGTGTGTATTGGACGGACAGCGGGGACAGCGAAACTTCGCTGATTCCGGGCTGGGTTTGGATTGGACGGAGAGGAGGGACAGCGAAACTTCGCTGATTCCGGGCTGGGTTTGTATTGGACGGAGAGGGGGGGACAGCGAAACTTCTCTGATTCCGGGCTGGGTTTGCATTGGACGGAGAGGGGGGACAGCAAAACTTCGCTGATTCCGGGCTGGGTGTGTATTGGACGGAGGGGAGGGACAGCGAAACTTCACTGATTCCGGGCTGGGTTTGTATTGGACGGAGGGGAGGGACAGCGAAACTTCGCTGATTCCGGGCTGGGTTTGTATTGGACGGAGAGGAGGGACAGCGAAACTTCGCTGATTCCGGGCTGGGTGTGTATTGGACGGAGAGGAGGGACAGCGAAACTTCGCTGATTCCGGGCTGGGTTTGTATTGGACGGAGAGGGGGGACAGCGAAACTTCGCTGATTACGGGCTGGGTGTGTACTGGACGGAGAGGAGGGACAGCGAAACTTCGCTGATTCCGGGCTGGGTTTCTATTGGACGGAGAGGGAGGACAGCGAAACTTTGCTGATTCCGGGCTGGGTTTGAATTGGACGGAGAGGGGGGACAGCGAAACTTCGCTGATTCCGGGCTGGGTTTGGATTGGACGGAGAGGGGGGACAGCGAAACTTCGCTGATTCCGGGCTGGGTTTGAATTGGACGGAGAGGAGGGACAGCGAAACTTAGCTGATTCCGGGCTGGGTGTGTATTGGACGGACAGCGGGGACAGCGAAACGTCGCTGATTCCGGGCTGGGTTTGGATTGGACGGAGAGGGGGGACAGCGAAACTTCGCTGATTCCGGGCTGGGTTTGTATTGGACGGAGAGGGGGGGACAGCGAAACTTCTCTGATTCCGGGCTGGGTTTGCATTGGACGGAGAGGGGGGACAGCAAAACTTCGCTGATTCCGGGCTGGGTGTGTATTGGACGGAGGGAAGGGACAGCGAAACTTCACTGATTCCGGGCTGGGTTTGTATTGGACGGAGGGGAGGGACAGCGAAACTTCGCTGATTCCGGGCTGGGTTTGTATTGGACGGACAGCGGGGACAGCGAAACTTCGCTGATTCCGGGCTGGGTTTGTATTGGACGGAGAGGGGGGACAGCGAAACATCGCTGATTCCGGGCTGGGTTTGTATTGGACGGAGAGGAGGGACAGCGAAACTTCGATGATTCCGGGCTGGGTGTGTATTGGACGGACAGCGGGGACAGCGAAACTTAGCTGATTCCGGGCTGGGTGTGTATTGGACGGAGAGGAGGGACAGCGAAACTTCGCTGATTCCGGACTGGGTTTGTATTGGACTGAGAGGAGCGACAGCGAAACTTCGCTGATTCCGGGCTGGGTTTGTATTGGACGGAGAGGAGGGACAGCGAAACTTCGCTGTTTCCGGGCTGGGTTTGTATTGGACGGAGAGGAGGGACAGCGAAACTTCGCTGATTCCGGGCTGGGTTTGTATTGGACGGACAGCGGGGACAGCGAAACTTGGCTGATTCCGGGCTGGGTTTGTATTGGACAGAGAGGGGGGACAGCGAAACCTGGCTGATTCCGGGCTGGGTGTGTATTGGACGGAGAGGAGGGACAGCGAAACTTCGCTGATTCCGGGCTGGGTTTGTATTGGACGGAGAGGGGGGACAGCGAAACTTCGCTGATATCCGGGCTGGGTGTGTATTGGACGGACAGCGGGGACAGCGAAACTTTGTTGATTCCGGGCTGGGTGTGTATTGGACGGAGAGGAGGGACAGCGAAGCTTCGCTGATTCCGGGCTGCGTTTATATTGGACGGAGAGGAGGGACAGCGAAACTTTGTTGATTCCGGGCTGGGTTTGTACTGGACGGAGAGGAGGGACAGCGAAACTTCGCTGATTCCAGGCTGGGTTTGTATTGGACGGAGAGGGAGGACAGCGAAACTTTGCTGATTCCGGGCTGGGTTTGAATTGGACGGAGAGGGGGGACAGCGAAACTTCGCTGATTCCGGGCTGGGTTTGGATTGGACGGAGAGGGGGGACAGCGAAACTTCGCTGATTCCGGGCTGGGTTTGAATTGGACGGAGAGGAGGGACAGCGAAACTTCGCTGATTCCGGGCTGGGTTTGTATTGGACGGACAACGGGGACAGCGAAACTTCGCTGATTCCGGGCTGGGTGTGTATTGGACGGACAGCGGGGACAGCGAAACTTCGCTGATTCCAGGCTGGGTTTGGATTGGACGGAGAGGGGGGACAGCGAAACTTCGCTGATTCCGGGCTGGGTGTGTATTGGACGGAGGGGAGGGACAGCGAAACTTCACTGATTCCGGGCTGGGTTTGTATTGGACGGAGGGGAGGGACAGCGAAACTTCGCTGATTCCGGGCTGGGTTTGTATTGGACGGAGAGGAGGGACAGCGAAACTTCGCTGATTCCGGGCTGGGTGTGTATTGGACGGAGAGGAGGGACAGCGAAACTTCTCTGATTCCGGGCTGGGTTTGTATTGGACGGAGAGGGGGGACAGCGAAACTTCGCTGATTACGGGCTGGGTGTGTACTGGACGGAGAGGAGGGACAGCGAAACTTCGCTGATTCCGGGCTGGGTTTCTATTGGACGGAGAGGGAGGACAGCGAAACTTTGCTGATTCCGGGCTGGGTTTGAATTGGACGGAGAGGGGGGACAGCGAAACTTCGCTGATTCCGGGCTGGGTTTGGATTGGACGGAGAGGGGGGACAGCGAAACTTCGCTGATTCCGGGCTGGGTTTGAATTGGACGGAGAGGAGGGACAGCGAAACTTAGCTGATTCCGGGCTGGGTGTGTATTGGACGGACAGCGGGGACAGCGAAACTTCGCTGATTCCGGGCTGGGTTTGGATTGGACGGAGAGGGGGGACAGCGAAACTTCGCTGATTCCGGGCTGGGTTTGTATTGGACGGAGAGGGGGGGACAGCGAAACTTCTCTGATTCCGGGCTGGGTTTGCATTGGATGGAGAGGGGGGACAGCAAAACTTCGCTGATTCCGGGCTGGGTGTGTATTGGACGGAGGGAAGGGACAGCGAAACTTCACTGATTCCGGGCTGGGTTTGTATTGGACGGAGGGGAGGGACAGCGAAACTTCGCTGATTCCGGGCTGGGTTTGTATTGGACGGACAGCGGGGACAGCGAAACTTAGCTGATTCCGGGCTGGGTGTGTATTGGACGGAGAGGAGGGACAGCGAAACTTCGCTGATTCCGGACTGGGTTTGTATTGGACTGAGAGGAGGGACAGCGAAACTTCGCTGATTCCGGGCTGGGTTTGTATTGGACGGAGAGGAGGGACAGCGAAACTTCGCTGTTTCCGGGCTGGGTTTGTATTGGACGGAGAGGAGGGACAGCGAAACTTCGCTGATTCCGGGCTGGGTTTGTATTGGACGGACAGCGGGGACAGCGAAACTTGGCTGATTCCGGGCTGGGTTTGTATTGGACAGAGAGGGGGGACAGCGAAACCTGGCTGATTCCGGGCTGGGTGTGTATTGGACGGAGAGGAAGGACAGCGAAACTTCGCTGATTCCGGGCTGGGTGTGTATTGGACGGAGGGAAGGGACAGCGAAACTTCACTGATTCCGGGCTGGGTTTGTATTGGACGGAGGGGAGGGACAGCGAAACTTCGCTGATTCCGGGCTGGGTTTGTATTGGACGGACAGCGGGGACAGCGAAACTTAGCTGATTCCGGGCTGGGTGTGTATTGGACGGAGAGGAGGGACAGCGAAACTTCGCTGATTCCGGACTGGGTTTGTATTGGACTGAGAGGAGGGACAGCGAAACTTCGCTGATTCCGGGCTGGGTTTGTATTGGACGGAGAGGAGGGACAGCGAAACTTCGCTGTTTCCGGGCTGGGTTTGTATTGGACGGAGAGGAGGGACAGCGAAACTTCGCTGATTCCGGGCTGGGTTTGTATTGGACGGACAGCGGGGACAGCGAAACTTGGCTGATTCCGGGCTGGGTTTGTATTGGACAGAGAGGGGGGACAGCGAAACCTGGCTGATTCCGGGCTGGGTGTGTATTGGACGGAGAGGAGGGACAGCGAAACTTCGCTGATTCCGGGCTGGGTTTGTATTGGACGGAGAGGGGGGACAGCGAAACTTCGCTGATATCCGGGCTGGGTGTGTACTGGACGGAGAGCGGGGACAGCGAAACTTTGTTGATTCCGGGCTGGGTGTGTATTGGACTGAGAGGAGGGACAGCGAAGCTTCGCTGATTCCGGGCTGCGTTTATATTGGACGGACAGCGGGGACAGCGAAACTTGGCTGATTCCGGGCTGGGTTTGTATTGGACGGAGAGGAGGGACAGCGAAACTTCGCTGATTCCGGGCTGGGTTTGTACTGGACGGACAGCGGGGACAGCGAAACTTCGCTGATTCCGGGCGTGGTGTGTACTGGACGGAGAGGAGGGACAGCGAAACTTCGCTGATTCCGGGCTGGGTTTGTATTGGACGGAGAGGGAGGACAGCGAAACTTCGCTGATTCCAGGCTGGGTTTGGATTGGACGGAGAGGGGGGACAGCGAAACTTCGCTGATTCAGGGCTGGGTGTATACTGGACGGACAGGATGGATAGCGAAACTTCGCTGATTCCGGGCTGGGTTTGCATTGGACGGAGAGGGGGGACAGCGAAACTTCGCTGATTCCAGGCTGGGTTTGTATTGGACGGAGAGGGGGGACAGCGAAACTTCGCTGATTCCAGGCTGGGTTTGTATTGGACGGAGAGGAGGGACAGCGAAACTTCACTGATTCAGGGGTGGGTTTGTATTGGACGGACAGCGGGGTCAGCGAAACTTCGCTGATTCCGGGCTGGGTTTGTATTGGACGGAGAGGAGGGACAGCGAAACTTTGCTGATTCCGGGCTGGGTGTGTATTGGACGGACAGCGGGGACAGCGAAACTTCGCTGATTCCAGGCTGGGTTTGTATTGGAAGGAGAGGAGGGACAGCGAAACTTCGCTGATTCCGGGCAGCGTTTGTATTGGACGGACAGCGGGGACAGCGAAACTTCGCTGATTCCAGGCTGGGTTTGTATTGGACGGAGAGGAGGGACAGCGAAACTTCGCTGATTCCGGGCTGGGTGTGTATTGGACGGGCAGCGGGGACAGCGAAACTTCGCTGATTCCGGGCTGGGTATGGATTGGATGGACAGCGGGGACAGCGAAACTTCGCTGATTCCTGGCTGGGTTTGTACTGGACGGACAGCGGGGACAGCGAAACTTCGCTGATTCCGGGCTGGGTTTGTATTGGACGGAGAGGGGGGACAGCGAAACATCGCTGATTCCGGGCTGGGTTTGTATTGGACGGAGAGGGGGGACAGCGAAACATCGCTGATTCCGGGCTGGGTTTGTATTGGACGGAGAGGAGGGACAGCGAAACTTCGATGATTCCGGGCTGGGTTTGTATTGGACGGAGAGGGGGGACAGCGAAACTTCGCTGATTCCGGGCTGGGTTTGTATTGGACGGAGAGGAGGGACAGCGAAACTTCGCTGATTCCGGGCTGGGTGTGTATTGGACGGAGAGGAGGGACAGCGAAACTTCGCTGATTACGGGCTGGGTGTGTACTGGACGGAGAGGAGGGACAGCGAAACTTCGCTGATTCCGGGCTGGGTTTCTATTGGACGGAGAGGGAGGACAGCGAAACTTTGCTGATTCCGGGCTGGGTTTGAATTGGACGGAGAGGGGGGACAGCGAAACTTCGCTGATTCCGGGCTGGGTTTGGATTGGACGGAGAGGGGGGACAGCGAAACTTCGCTGATTCCGGGCTGGGTTTGGATTGGACGGAGAGGGGGGACAGCGAAACTTAGCTGATTCCGGGCTGGGTGTGTATTGGACGGACAGCGGGGACAGCGAAACTTCGCTGATTCCGGGCTGGGTTTGGATTGGACGGAGAGGGGGGACAGCGAAACTTCGCTGATTCCGGGCTGGGTTTGGATTGGACGGACAGCGGGGACAGCGAAACTTCGCTGATTCCGGGCTGGGTTTGGATTGGACGGAGAGGGGGGACAGCGAAACTTCGCTGATTCCGGGCTGGGTTTGTATTGGACGGAGAGGGGGGGACAGCGAAACTTCTCTGATTCCGGGCTGGGTTTGCATTGGACGGAGAGGGGGGACAGCAAAACTTCGCTGATTCCGGGCTGGGTGTGTATTGGACGGAGGGGAGGGACAGCGAAACTTCACTGATTCCGGGCTGGGTTTGTATTGGACGGAGGGGAGGGACAGCGAAACTTCGCTGATTCCGGGCTGGGTTTGTATTGGACGGACAGCGGGGACAGCGAAATTTGGCTGATTCCGGGCTGGGTTTGTATTGGACGGAGAGGGGGGACAGCGAAACATCGCTGATTCCGGGCTGGGTTTGTATTGGACGGAGAGGAGGGACAGCGAAACTTCGCTGATTCCGGGCTGGGTGTGTATTGGACGGAGAGAAGGGACAGCGAAACTTCGCTGATTACGGGCTGGGTGTGTACTGGACGGAGAGGAGGGACAGCGAAACTTCGCTGATTCCGGGCTGGGTTTGAATTGGACGGAGAGGGGGGACAGCGAAACTTCGATGATTCCGGGCTGGGTGTGTATTGGACGGAGAGGAGGGACAGCGAAACTTCGCTGATTCCGGGCTGGGTGTGTATTGGACGGAGAGGAGGGACAGCGAAACTTCGCTGATTACGGGCTGGGTGTGTACTGGACGGAGAGGAGGGACAGCGAAACTTCGCTGATTCCGGGCTGGGTTTGTATTGGACGGAGAGGAGGGACAGCGAAACTTCGATGATTCCGGGCTGGGTGTGTATTGGACGGACAGCGGGGACAGCGAAACTTAGCTGATTCCGGGCTGGGTTTGTATTGGACTGAGAGGAGGGACAGCGAAACTTCGCTGATTCCGGGCTGGGTTTGTATTGGACGGAGAGGAGGGACAGCGAAGCTTCGCTGATTCCGGGCTGGGTGTGTATTGGACGGACAGCGGGGACAGAGAAACTTCGCTGATTCCGGGCTGGGTTTGTATTGGACTGAGAGGAGGGACAGCGAAGCTTCGCTGATTCCGGGCTGGGTGTGTATTGGACGGAGAGGAGGGACAGCGAAACTTCGCTGATTCCGGGCTGGGTTTGTATTGGACGGAGAGGAGGGACAGCGAAACTTCGCTGATTCCGGGCTGGGTTTGTATTGGACGGACAGCGGGGACAGCGAAACTTCGCTGATTCCGGGCTGGGTTTGTATTGGACGGAGAGGAGGGACAGCGAAACTTCGCTGATTCCGGGCTGGGTTTGTATGGGACAGAGAGGGGGGACAGCGAAACTTCGCTGATTCCGGGCTGGGTTTGTATTGGACGGAGAGGAGGGACAGCGAAACTTCGCTGATTCCGGGCTGGGTTTGTATTGGACGGAGAGGGGGGACAGCGAAACTTCGCTGATTCCGGGCTGGGTTTGTATTGGACCGAGAGGAGGGACAGCGAAACTTCGCTGATTCCGGGCTGGGTTTGTATTGGACGGAGAGGGGGGACAGCGAAACTTCGCTGATTCCGGGCTGGGTGTGTACTGGACGGAGAGCGGGGACAGCGAAACTTTGTTGATTCCGGGCTGGGTGTGTATTGGACGGAGAGGAGGGACAGCGAAGCTTCGCTGATTCCGGGCTGCGTTTATATTGGACGGAGAGCGGGGACAGCGAAACTTCGCTGATTCCGGGCTCGGTTTGTATTGGACGGAGAGGGGGGACAGCGAAACTTCGCTGATTCCGGGCTGGGTTTGTATTGGACGGAGAGGAGGGACAGCGAAACTTCGCTGATTCCGGGCTGGGATTGTATTGGACGGACAGCGGGGACAGCGAAACTTGGCTGATTCCGGGCTGGGTTACTATTGGACGGAGAGGAGGGACAGCGAAACTTCGCTGATTCCGGGCTGGGTTTGTATTGGACGGAGAGGAGGGACAGCGAAACTTCGCTGATTCCGGGCTGGGTTTGTATTGGACGGAGAGGAGGGACAGCGAAACTTCGCTGATTCCGGGCTGGGTTTGTATTGGACGGAGAGGAGGGACAGCGAAACTTCGCTGATTCCGGGCTGGGTTTGTACTGGACGGACAGCGGGGACAGCGAAACTTCGCTGATTCCGGGCTGGGTGTGTACTGGACGGAGAGGAGGGACAGCGAAACTTCGCTGATTCCGGGCTGGGTTTGTATTGGACGGACAGCGGGGACAGCGAAACTTTGTTGATTCCGGGCTGGGTTTGGATTGGACGGAGAGGGGGGACAGCGAAACTTCGCTGATTCCAGGCTGGGTTTGGATTGGACGGAGAGGGGGGACAGCGAAACTTCGCTGATTCCAGGCTGGGTTTGGATTGGACGGAGAGCGGGGACAGCGAAACTTTGTTGATTCCAGGCTGGGTTTGGATTGGACGGAGAGGGGGGACAGCGAAACTTCGCTGATTCCAGGCTGGGTTTGGATTGGACGGAGAGGGGGGACAGCGAAACTTCGCTGATTCAGGGCTGGGTGTATACTGGACGGACAGGATGGATAGCGAAACTTCGCTGATTCCGGGCTGGGTTTGCATTGGACGGAGAGGGGGGACAGCGAAACTTCGCTGATTCCAGGCTGGGTTTGTATTGGACGGAGAGGAGGGACAGCGAAACTTCACTGATTCAGGGGTGGGTTTGTATTGGACGGACAGCGGGGTCAGCGAAACTTCGCTGATTCCGGGCTGGGTTTGTATTGGACGGAGAGGAGGGACAGCGAAACTTTGCTGATTCCGGGCTGGGTGTGTATTGGACGGACAGCGGGGACAGCGAAACTTCGCTGATTCCGGGCTGGGTGTGTATTGGACGGAGAGGGGGGACAGTGAAACTTCGCTGATTCCAGGCTGGGTTTGTATTGGTAGGAGAGGAGGGACAGCGAAACTTCGCTGATTCCGGGCAGCGTTTGTATTGGACGGACAGCGGGGACAGCGAAACTTCGCTGATTCCAGGCTGGGTTTGTATTGGACGGAGAGGAGGGACAGCGAAACTTCGCTGATTCCGGGCTGGGTGTGTATTGGACGGGCAGCGGGGACAGCGAAACTTCGCTGATTCCGGGCTGGGTATGGATTGGATGGACAGCGGGGACAGCGAAACTTCGCTGATTCCGGGCTGGGTATGGATTGGATGGACAGCGGGGACAGCGAAACTTCGCTGATTCCGGGCTGGGTTTGTATTGGACGGACAGCGGGGACAGCGAAACTTCGCTGATTCCGGGCTGGGTTTGTATTGGACGGAGAGGGGGGACAGCGAAACATCGCTGATTCCGGGCTGGGTTTGTATTGGACGGAGAGGAGGGACAGCGAAACTTTGCTGATTCCGGGCTGGGTGTGTATTGGACGGACAGCGGGGACAGCGAAACTTCGCTGATTCCAGGCTGGGTTTGTATTGGACGGAGAGGAGGGACAGCGAAACTTCGCTGATTCCGGGCAGCGTTTGTATTGGACGGAGAGGAGGGACAGCGAAACTTCGCTGATTCCGGGCAGCGTTTGTATTGGACGGACAGCGGGGACAGCGAAACTTCGCTGATTCCGGGCTGGGTGTGTATTGGACGGGCAGCGGGGACAGCGAAACTTCGCTGATTCCGGGCTGGGTGTGTATTGGACGGAGAGGAGGGACAGCGAAACTTCGCTGATTCCGGGCTGGGTTTGTATTGGACGGAGAGGAGGGACAGTGAAACTTCGCTGATTCCGGGCTGGGTGTGTATTGGACGGAGAGGGGGGACAGCGAAACTTCGCTGATTCCGGGCTGGGTTTGTATTGGACGGAGACGAGGGACAGCGAAACTTCGCTGATTCTGGGCTGGGTTTGGATTGGACGGAGAGGGGGGACAGCGAAAATTCGCTGATTCCGGGCTGGGTTTCTATTGGACGGAGAGGGGGGACAGCGAAACTTCGCTGATTCCGGGCTGGGTGTGTATTGGACGGAGAGGAGGGACAGCGAAACTTCGCTGATTCCGGGCTGGGTTTGTATTGGACGGAGAGGAGGGACAGTGAAACTTCGCTGATTCCGGGCTGGGTGTGTATTGGACGGAGAGGGGGGACAGCGAAACTTCGCTGATTCCGGGCTGGGTTTGTATTGGACGGAGACGAGGGACAGCGAAACTTCGCTGATTCTGGGCTGGGTTTGGATTGGACGGAGAGGGGGGACAGCGAAAATTCGCTGATTCCGGGCTGGGTTTCTATTGGACGGAGAGGAGGGACAGCGAAACTTCGCTGATTCCGGGCTGGGTTTGTATTGGACGGAGAGGGGCGACAGTGAAACTTTGCTGATTCCGGGCTGGGTTTGTATTGGACGGAGAGGAGGGACAGCGAAACTTCGCTGATTCCGGGCTGGATGTGTATTGGACGGACAGCGGGGACAGCGAAACTGCGCTGATTCCGGGCTGGGTATGTATTGGACGGACAGCGGGGACAGCGAAACTTCGCTGATTCCGGGCTGGGTGTGTATTGGATGGAGAGGGGGGACAGCGAAACTTCGCTGATTCCGGGCTGGGTTTGTATTGGACGGAGAGGAGGGACAGCGAAACTTCGCTGATTCCGAGCTCGGTATGTATTGGACGGACAGCGGGGACAGCCAAACTTCGCTGATTCCGGGCTGGGTTTGTATTGGACGGAGAGGAGGGACAGCGAAACTTCGCTGATTCCGGGCTGCGTTTATATTGGACGGAGAGCGGGGACAGCGAAACTTCGCTAATTCCGGGCTGGGTGTGTATTGGACGGGCAGCGGGGACAGCGAAACTTCGCTGATTCCGGGCTGGGTTTGTATTGGACGGAGAGGAGGGACAGCGAAACTTCGCTGATACCGGGCTGGGTTTGTATTGGACGGAGAGGAGGGACAGCGAAACTTCGCTGATTCCGGGCTGGGTTTGTATTGGACGGAGAGGGGGGGGGACAGCGAAACTTCGCTGATTCCGGGCTCTGTTTGTATTGGACGGAGAGGAGGGACAGCGAAACTTCGCTGATTCCGGGCTGGGTTTGTATTGGACGGAGAGGAGGGACAGCGAAGCTTCGCTGATTCCGGGCTGGGTTTGTATTGGACGGAGAGGGGGGACAGCGAAACTTCGCTGATTCCGGGCTGGGTTTGTATTGGACGGAGAGGAGGGACAGCGAAACTTCGCTGATTCCGGGCTGGGTTTGTATTGGACGGAGAGGAGGGACAGCGAAACTTCGCTGATTCCGGGCTGGGTTTGTACTGGACGGACAGCGGGGACAGCGAAACTTCGCTGATTCCGGGCTGGTTGTGTATTGGACGGAGAGGAGGGACAGCGAAACTTTGTTGATTCCGGGCTGGGTTTGTACTGGACGGAGAGGGGGGACAGCGAAACTTCGCTGATTCCGGGCTGGGTTTGTATTGGACGGAGAGGAGGGACAGCGAAACTTCGCTGATTCCAGGCTGGGTTTGTATTGGACGGAGAGGAGGGACAGCGAAACTTCGCTGATTCCAGGCTGGGTTTGGATTGGACGGAGAGGGGGGACAGCGAAACTTCGCTGATTCAGGGCTGGGTGTATACTGGACGGACAGGATGGATAGCGAAACTTCGCTGATTCCGGGCTGGGTTTGCATTGGACGGAGAGGGGGGACAGCGAAACTTCGCTGATTCCAGGCTGGGTTTGCATTGGACGGAGAGGGGGGACAGCGAAACTTCACTGATTCAGGGGTGGGTTTGTATTGGACGGACAGCGGGGTCAGCGAAACTTCGCTGATTCCGGGCTGGGTTTGTATTGGACGGAGAGGAGGGACAGCGAAACTTTGCTGATTCCGGGCTGGGTGTGTATTGGACGGACAGCGGGGACAGCGAAACTTCGCTGATTCCGGGCTGGGTGTGTATTGGACGGAGAGGGGGGACAGTGAAACTTCGCTGATTCCAGGCTGGGTTTGTATTGGTAGGAGAGGAGGGACAGCGAAACTTCGCTGATTCCGGGCAGCGTTTGTATTGGACGGACAGCGGGGACAGCGAAACTTCGCTGATTCCAGGCTGGGTTTGTATTGGACGGAGAGGAGGGACAGCGAAACTTCGCTGATTCCGGGCTGGGTGTGTATTGGACGGGCAGCGGGGACAGCGAAACTTCGCTGATTCCGGGCTGGGTATGGATTGGATGGACAGCGGGGACAGCGAAACTTCGCTGATTCCGGGCTGGGTATGGATTGGATGGACAGCGGGGACAGCGAAACTTCGCTGATTCCGGGCTGGGTTTGTATTGGACGGAGAGGAGGGACAGCGAAACTTCGCTGATTCCGGGCTGGATGTGTATTGGACGGACAGCGGGGACAGCGAAACTGCGCTGATTCCGGGCTGGGTATGTATTGGACGGACAGCGGGGACAGCGAAACTTCGCTGATTCCGGGCTGGGTGTGTATTGGATGGAGAGGGGGGACAGCGAAACTTCGCTGATTCCGGGCTGGGTTTGTATTGGACGGAGAGGAGGGACAGCGAAACTTCGCTGATTCCGAGCTCGGTATGTATTGGACGGACAGCGGGGACAGCCAAACTTCGCTGATTCCGGGCTGGGTTTGTATTGGACGGAGAGGAGGGACAGCGAAACTTCGCTGATTCCGGGCAGCGTTTATATTGGACGGAGAGCGGGGACAGCGAAACTTCGCTGATTCCGGGCTGGGTGTGTATTGGACGGGCAGCGGGGACAGCGAAACTTCGCTGATTCCGGGCTGGGTTTGTATTGGATGGAGAGGAGGGACAGCGAAACTTCGCTGATACCGGGCTGGGTTTGTATTGGACGGAGAGGAGGGACAGCGAAACTTCGCTGATTCCGGGCTGGGTTTGTATTGGACGGAGAGGGGGGGGGACAGCGAAACTTCGCTGATTCCGGGCTCTGTTTGTATTGGACGGAGAGGAGGGACAGCGAAACTTCGCTGATTCCGGGCTGGGTTTGTATTGGACGGAGAGGAGGGACAGCGAAGCTTCGCTGATTCCGGGCTGGGTTTGTATTGGACGGAGAGGGGGGACAGCGAAACTTCGCTGATTCCGGGCTGGGTTTGTATTGGACGGAGAGGAGGGACAGCGAAACTGCGCTGATTCTGGGCTGCGTTTATATTGGACGGAGAGCGGGGACAGCAAAACTTCGCTGATTCCGGGCTGGGTTTGTATTGGACGGACAGCGGGGACAGCGAAACTTCGCTGATTCCGGGCTGGGTGTGTATTGGACGGAGAGGGGGGACAGTGAAACTTCGCTGATTCCAGGCTGGGTTTGTATTGGTAGGAGAGGAGGGACAGCGAAACTTCGCTGATTCCGGGCAGCGTTTGTATTGGACGGACAGCGGGGACAGCGAAACTTCGCTGATTCCAGGCTGGGTTTGTATTGGACGGAGAGGAGGGACAGCGAAACTTCGCTGATTCCGGGCTGGGTGTGTATTGGACGGGCAGCGGGGACAGCGAAACTTCGCTGAATCCGGGCTGGGTATGGATTGGACGGACAGCGGGGACAGCGAAACTTCGCTGATTCCGGGCTGGGTTTGTATTGGACGGACAGCGGGGACAGCGAAACTTCGCTGATTCCGGGCTGGGTTTGTATTGGACGGAGAGGGGGGACAGCGAAACATCGCTGATTCCGGGCTGGGTTTGTATTGGACGGAGAGGAGGGACAGCGAAACTTAGCTGATTCCGGGCTGGGTGTGTATTGGACGGACAGCGGGGACAGCGAAACTTCGCTGATTCCAGGCTGGGTTTGTATTGGACGGAGAGGAGGGACAGCGAAACTTCGCTGATTCCGGGCAGCGTTTGTATTGGACGGAGAGGGGGGACAGCGAAACATCGCTGATTCCGGGCTGGATTTGTATTGGACGGAGAGGAGGGACAGCGAAACTTCGCTGATTCCGGGCTGGGTGTGTATTGGACGGGCAGCGGGGACAGCGAAACTTCGCTGAATCCGGGCTGGGTATGGATTGGACGGACAGCGGGGACAGCGAAATTTCGCTGATTCCGGGCTGGGTTTGTATTGGACGGAGAGGGGGGACAGCGAAACATCGCTGATTCCGGGCTGGGTTTGTATTGGACGGAGAGGAGGGACAGCGAAACCTAGCTGATTCCGGGCTGGGTGTGTATTGGACGGACAGCGGGGACAGCGAAACTTCGCTGATTCCAGGCTGGGTTTGTATTGGACGGAGAGGAGGGACAGCGAAACTTCGCTGATTCCGGGCTGGGTGTGTATTGGACGGACAGCGGGGACAGCGAAACTTCGCTGATTCCGGGCTGGGTGTGTATTGGACGGGCAGCGGGGACAGCGAAACTTCGCTGATTCCGGGCTGGGTGTGTATTGGACGGAGAGGAGGTACAGCGAAACTTCGCTGATTCCGGGCTGGGTTTGTATTGGACGGAGAGGAGGGACAGCGAAACTTCGCTGATTCCGAGCTGGGTATGTATTGGACGGACAGCGGGGACAGCCAAACTTCGCTGATTCCGGGCTGCGTTTATATTGGACGGAGTGCGGGGACAGCGAAACTTCGCTAATTCCGGGCTGGGTTTGTATTGGACGGAGAGGAGGGACAGCGAAACTTCGCTGATACCGGGCTGGGTTTGTATTGGACGGAGAGGAGGGACAGCGAAACTTCGCTGATTCCGGGCTGGGTTTGTATTGGACTGAGAGGGGGGGGACAGCGAAACTTCGCTGATTCCGGGCTCTGTTTGTATTGGACGGAGAGGAGGGACAGCGAAACTTCGCTGATTCCGGGCTGCGTTTATATTGGACGGAGAGCGGGGACAGCGAAACTTCGCTGATTCCGGGCTGGGTTTGTATTGGACGGACAGCGGGGACAGCGAAACTTCGCTGATTCCGGGCTGGGTGTGTATTGGACGGAGAGGGGGGACAATGAAACTTCGCTGATTCCAGGCTGGGTTTGTATTGGTAGGAGAGGAGGGACAGCGAAACTTCGCTGATTCCGGGCAGCGTTTGTATTGGACGGACAGCGGGGACAGCGAAACTTCGCTGATTCCGGGCTGGATTTGTATTGGACGGAGAGGAGGGACAGCGAAACTTCGCTGATTCCGGGCTGGGTGTGTATTGGACGGACAGCGGGGACAGCGAAACTTCGCTGATTCCAGGCTGGGTTTGTATTGGACGGAGAGGAGGGACAGCGAAACTTCGCTGATTCCGGGCTGGGTGTGTATTGGACGGGCAGCGGGGACAGCGAAACTTCGCTGATTCCGGGCTGGGTATGGATTGGACGGACAGCGGGGACAGCGAAACTTCGCTGATTCCGGGCTGGGTTTGTATTGGACGGACAGCGGGGACAGCGAAACTTCGCTGATTCCGGGCTGGGTTTGTATTGGACGGAGAGGGGGGACAGCGAAACATCGCTGATTCCGGGCTGGGTTTGTATTGGACGGAGAGGAGGGACAGCGAAACTTAGCTGATTCCGGGCTGGGTGTGTATTGGACGGACAGCGGGGACAGCGAAACTTCGCTGATTCCAGGCTGGGTTTGTATTGGACGGAGAGGAGGGACAGCGAAACTTCGCTGATTCCGGGCAGCGTTTGTATTGGACGGAGAGGAGGGACAGCGAAACTTCGCTGATTCCGGGCAGCGTTTGTATTGGACGGAGAGGAGGGACAGCGAAACTTCGCTGATTCCGGGCTGGGTGTGTATTGGACGGACAGCGGGGACAGCGAAACTTCGCTGATTCCGGGCTGGGTGTGTATTGGACGGGCAGCGGGGACAGCGAAACTTCGCTGATTCCGGGCTGGGTGTGTATTGGACGGAGAGGAGGGACAGCGAAACTTCGCTGATTCCGGGCTGGGTTTGTATTGGATGGAGAGGGGGGACAGCGAAACTTCGCTGATTCCGGGCTGGGTTTGTATTGGACGGAGAGGAGGGACAGCGAAACTTCGCTGATTCCGAGCTGGGTATGTATTGGACGGACAGCGGGGACAGCCAAACTTCGCTGATTCCGGGCTGGGTTTGTATTGGACGGAGAGGAGGGACAGCGAAACTTCGCTGATTCCGGGCTGCGTTTATATTGGACGGAGAGGAGGGACAGCGAAACTTCGCTGATACCGGGCTGGGTTTGTATTGGACGGAGAGGAGGGACAGCGAAACTTCGCTGATTCCGGGCTGGGTTTGTATTGGACGGAGAGGGGGGGGGACAGCGAAACTTCGCTGATTCCGGGCTCTGTTTGTATTGGACGGAGAGGAGGGACAGCGAAACTTCGCTGATTCCGGGCTGCGTTTATATTGGACGGAGAGCGGGGACAGCGAAACTTCGCTGATTCCGGGCTGGGTTTGTATTGGACGGACAGCGGGGACAGCGAAACTTCGCTGATTCCGGGCTGGGTGTGTATTGGACGGAGAGGGGGGACAGTGAAACTTCGCTGATTCCAGGCTGGGTTTGTATTGGTAGGAGAGGAGGGACAGCGAAACTTCGCTGATTCCGGGCAGCGTTTGTATTGGACGGACAGCGGGGACAGCGAAACTTCGCTGATTCCAGGCTGGGTTTGTATTGGACGGGCAGCGGGGACAGCGAAACTTCGCTGATTCCGGGCTGGGTATGGATTGGACGGACAGCGGGGACAGCGAAACTTCGCTGATTCCGGGCTGGGTTTGTATTGGACGGACAGCGGGGACAGCGAAACTTCGCTGATTCCGGGCTGGGTTTGTATTGGACGGAGAGGGGGGACAGCGAAACATCGCTGATTCCGGGCTGGGTTTGTATTGGACGGAGAGGAGGGACAGCGAAACTTAGCTGATTCCGGGCTGGGTGTGTATTGGACGGACAGCGGGGACAGCGAAACTTCGCTGATTCCAGGCTGGGTTTGTATTGGACGGAGAGGAGGGACAGCGAAACTTCGCTGATTCCGGGCTGGGTGTGTATTGGACGGGCAGCGGGGACAGCGAAACTTCGCTGATTCCGGGCTGGGTTTGTATTGGACGGAGAGGGGGGACAGCGAAACATCGCTGATTCCGGGCTGGGTTTGTATTGGACGGAGAGGAGGGACAGCGAAACTTAGCTGATTCCGGGCTGGGTGTGTATTGGACGGACAGCGGGGACAGCGAAACTTCGCTGATTCCAGGCTGGGTTTGTATTGGACGGAGAGGAGGGACAGCGAAACTTCGCTGATTCCGGGCAGCGTTTGTATTGGACGGAGAGGAGGGACAGCGAAACTTCGCTGATTCCGGGCTGCGTTTATATTGGACGGAGAGCGGGGACAGCGAAACTTCGCTAATTCCGGGCTGGGTTTGTATTGGACGGAGAGGAGGGACAGCGAAACTTCGCTGATACCGGGCTGGGTTTGTATTGGACGGAGAGGAGGGACAGCGAAACTTCGCTGATTCCGGGCTGGGTTTGTATTGGACGGAGAGGGGGGGGGACAGCGAAACTTCGCTGATTCCGGGCTCTGTTTGTATTGGACGGAGAGGAGGGACAGCGAAACTTCGCTGATTCCGGGCTGGGTTTGTATTGGACGGAGAGGAGGGACAGCGAAGCTTCGCTGATTCCGGGCTGGGTTTGTATTGGACGGAGAGGGGGGACAGCGAAACTTCGCTGATTCCGGGCTGGGTTTGTATTGGACGGAGGGGAGGGACAGCGAAACTGCGCTGATTCCGGGCTGCGTTTATATTGGACGGAGAGCGGGGACAGCGAAACTTCGCTGATTCCGGGCTGGGTTTGTATTGGACGGAGAGGAGGGACAGCGAAACTTCGCTGATTCCGGGCTGCGTTTGTATTGGACGGAGAGCGGGGACAGCGAAACTTCGCTGATTCCGGGCTGGGTGTGTATTGGACGGACAACGGGGACAGCGAAACTTCGCTGAATACAGGCTGGGTTTGTATTGGACGGAGAGGGGGGACAGCGAAACTTCGCTGATTCCGGGCTGGGTTTGTATTGGACGGAGAGGAGGGACAGCGAAACTTCGCTGATTCCGGGCTGGGTTTGTATTGGACGGAGAGGGGGGACAGCGAAACTTTGCTGATTCCGGGCTGGGTTTGGATTGTACGGAGAGGGGGGACAGCGAAACTTTGCTGATTCCGGGCTGGGTTTGTATTGGACGGAGAGGAGGGACAGCGAAACTTCGCTGATTCCGGGCTGGGTATGTATTGGACGGACAGCGGGGACAGCGAAACTTCGCTGATTCCGGGCTGGGTTTGTATTGGACGGAGAGGAGGGACAGCGAAACTTCGCTGATTCTGGGCTGCGTTTATATTGGACGGAGAGGAGGGACAGCGAAACTTGGCTGATTCCGGGCTGGGTTTGTATTGGACGGACAGCGGGGACAGCGAAACTTCGCTGATTCCGGGCTGGGTGTGTATTGGACGGACAACGGGGACAGCGAAACTTCGCTGATTCCGGGCTGGGTGTGTATTGGACGGACAACGGGGACAGCGAAACTTCGCTGATTCCGGGCTGGGTGTGTATTGGACGGAGAGGAGGGACAGCGAAACTTCGCTGATTCCGGGCAGCGTTTGTATTGGACGGAGAGGAGGGACAGCGAAACTTCGCTGATTCCGGGCAGCGTTTGTATTGGACGGACAGCGGGGACAGCGAAACTTCGCTGATTCCGGGCTGGGTGTGTATTGGACGGGCAGCGGGGACAGCGAAACTTCGCTGATTCCAGGCTGGGTTTGTATTGGACGGAGAGGAGGGACAGCGAAACTTCGCTGATTCCGGGCAGCGTTTGTATTGGAGGGAGAGGAGGGACAGCGAAACTTCGCTGATTCCGGGCAGCGTTTGTATTGGACGGAGAGGAGGGACAGCGAAACTTCGCTGATTCCGGGCTGGGTGTGTATTGGACGGACAGCGGGGACAGCGAAACTTCGCTGATTCCGGGCTGGGTGTGTATTGGACGGGCAGCGGGGACAGCGAAACTTCGCTGATTCCGGGCTGCGTTTATATTGGACGGAGAGCGGGGACAGCGAAACTTCGCTAATTCCGGGCTGGGTTTGTATTGGACGGAGAGGAGGGACAGCGAAACTTCGCTGATACCGGGCTGGGTTTGTATTGGACGGAGAGGAGGGACAGCGAAACTTCGCTGATTCCGGGCTGGGTTTGTATTGGACGGAGAGGGGGGGGGGACAGCGAAACTTCGCTGATTCCGGGCTCTGTTTGTATTGGACGGAGAGGAGGGACAGCGAAACTTCGCTGATTCCGGGCTGGGTTTGTATTGGACGGAGAGGAGGGACAGCGAAGCTTCGCTGATTCCGGGCTGGGTTTGTATTGGACGGAGAGGGGGGACAGCGAAACTTCGCTGATTCCGGGCTGGGTTTGTATTGGACGGAGGGGAGGGACAGCGAAACTGCGCTGATTCCGGGCTGCGTTTATATTGGACGGAGAGCGGGGACAGCGAAACTTCGCTGATTCCGGGCTGGGTTTGTATTGGACGGAGAGGAGGGACAGCGAAACTTCGCTGATTCCGGGCTGCGTTTGTATTGGACGGAGAGCGGGGACAGCGAAACTTCGCTGATTCCGGGCTGGGTGTGTATTGGACGGACAACGGGGACAGCGAAACTTCGCTGAATACAGGCTGGGTTTGTATTGGACGGAGAGGGGGGACAGCGAAACTTCGCTGATTCCGGGCTGGGTTTGTATTGGACGGAGAGGAGGGACAGCGAAACTTCGCTGATTCCGGGCTGGGTTTGTATTGGACGGAGAGGGGGGACAGCGAAACTTTGCTGATTCCGGGCTGGGTTTGGATTGTACGGAGAGGGGGGACAGCGAAACTTTGCTGATTCCGGGCTGGGTTTGTATTGGACGGAGAGGAGGGACAGCGAAACTTCGCTGATTCCGGGCTGGGTATGTATTGGACGGACAGCGGGGACAGCGAAACTTCGCTGATTCCGGGCTGGGTTTGTATTGGACGGAGAGGAGGGACAGCGAAACTTCGCTGATTCTGGGCTGCGTTTATATTGGACGGAGAGGAGGGACAGCGAAACTTGGCTGATTCCGGGCTGGGTTTGTATTGGACGGACAGCGGGGACAGCGAAACTTCGCTGATTCCGGGCTGGGTGTGTATTGGACGGACAACGGGGACAGCGAAACTTCGCTGATTCCGGGCTGGGTGTGTATTGGACGGACAACGGGGACAGCGAAACTTCGCTGATTCCGGGCTGGGTGTGTATTGGACGGAGAGGAGGGACAGCGAAACTTCGCTGATTCCGGGCAGCGTTTGTATTGGACGGAGAGGAGGGACAGCGAAACTTCGCTGATTCCGGGCAGCGTTTGTATTGGACGGACAGCGGGGACAGCGAAACTTCGCTGATTCCGGGCTGGGTGTGTATTGGACGGGCAGCGGGGACAGCGAAACTTCGCTGATTCCAGGCTGGGTTTGTATTGGACGGAGAGGAGGGACAGCGAAACTTCGCTGATTCCGGGCAGCGTTTGTATTGGAGGGAGAGGAGGGACAGCGAAACTTCGCTGATTCCGGGCAGCGTTTGTATTGGACGGAGAGGAGGGACAGCGAAACTTCGCTGATTCCGGGCTGGGTGTGTATTGGACGGACAGCGGGGACAGCGAAACTTCGCTGATTCCGGGCTGGGTGTGTATTGGACGGGCAGCGGGGACAGCGAAACTTCGCTGATTCCGGGCTGGGTGTGTATTGGACGGAGAGGAGGGACAGCGAAACTTCGCTGATTCCGGGCTGGGTTTGTATTGGATGGAGAGGGGGGACAGCGAAACTTCGCTGATTCCGGGCTGGGTTTGTATTGGACGGAGAGGAGGGACAGCGAAACTTCGCTGATTCCGAGCTGGGTATGTATTGGACGGACAGCGGGGACAGCCAAACTTCGCTGATTCCGGGCTGGGTTTGTATTGGACGGAGAGGAGGGACAGCGAAACTTCGCTGATTCCGGGCTGGGTGTGTATTGGACGGAGAGGAGGGACAGCGAAACTTCGCTGATTCCGGGCTGGGTTTGTATTGGATGGAGAGGGGGGACAGCGAAACTTCGCTGATTCCGGGCTGGGTTTGTATTGGACGGAGAGGAGGGACAGCGAAACTTCGCTGATTCCGAGCTGGGTATGTATTGGACGGACAGCGGGGACAGCCAAACTTCGCTGATTCCGGGCTGGGTTTGTATTGGACGGAGAGGAGGGACAGCGAAACTTCGCTGATTCCGGGCTGCGTTTATATTGGACGGAGAGCGGGGACAGCGAAACTTCGCTAATTCCGGGCTGGGTTTGTATTGGACGGAGAGGAGGGACAGCGAAACTTCGCTGATACCGGGCTGGGTTTGTATTGGACGGAGAGGAGGGACAGCGAAACTTCGCTGATTCCGGGCAGCGTTTGTATTGGACGGAGAGGAGGGACAGCGAAACTTCGCTGATTCCGGGCAGCGTTTGTATTGGACGGATAGGAGGGACAGCGAAACTTCGCTGATTCCGGGCTGGGTGTGTATTGGACGGACAGCGGGGACAGCGAAACTTCGCTGATTCCGGGCTGGGTGTGTATTGGACGGGCAGCGGGGACAGCGAAACTTCGCTGATTCCGGGCTGGGTGTGTATTGGACGGAGAGGAGGGACAGCGAAACTTCGCTGATTCCGGGCTGGGTTTGTATTGGATGGAGAGGGGGGACAGCGAAACTTCGCTGATTCCGGGCTGGGTTTGTATTGGACGGACAGCGGGGACAGCCAAACTTCGCTGATTCCGGGCTGGGTTTGTATTGGACGGAGAGGAGGGACAGCGAAACTTCGCTGATTCCGGGCTGCGTTTATATTGGACGGAGAGCGGGGACAGCGAAACTTCGCTAATTCCGGGCTGGGTTTGTATTGGACGGAGAGGAGGGACAGCGAAACTTCGCTGATACCGGGCTGGGTTTGTATTGGACGGAGAGGAGGGACAGCGAAACTTCGCTGATTCCGGGCTGGGTTTGTATTGGACGGAGAGGGGGGGGGACAGCGAAACTTCGCTGATTCCGGGCTCTGTTTGTATTGGACGGAGAGGAGGGACAGCGAAACTTCGCTGATTCCGGGCTGGGTTTGTATTGGACGGAGAGGAGGGACAGCGAAGCTTCGCTGATTCCGGGCTGGGTTTGTATTGGACGGAGAGGGGGGACAGCGAAACTTCGCTGATTCCGGGCTGGGTTTGTCTTGGACGGAGAGGAGGGACAGCGAAACTGCGCTGATTCCGGGCTGCGTTTATATTGGACGGAGAGCGGGGACAGCGAAACTTCGCTGATTCCGGGCTGGGTTTGTATTGGACGGAGAGGAGGGACAGCGAAACTTCGCTGATTCCGGGCTGCGTTTGTATTGGACGGAGAGCGGGGACAGCGAAACTTCGCTGATTCCGGGCTGGGTGTGTATTGGACGGAGAGGGGGGACAACGAAACTTCGCTGATTACAGGCTGGGTTTGTATTGGACGGAGAGGGGGGACAGCGAAACTTCGCTGATTCCGGGCTGGGTTTGTATTGGACGGAGAGGGGGACAGCGAAACTTCGCTGATTCCGGGCTGGGTTTGTATTGGACGGAGAGGAGGGACAGCGAAACTTCGCTGATTCCGGGCTGGGTTTGTATTGGACGGAGAGGGGGGACAGCGAAACTTTGCTGATTCCGGGCTGGGTTTGTATTGGACGGAGAGGGGGGACAGCGAAACTTCGCTGATTCCGGGCTGGGTTTGGATTGTACGGAGAGGGGGGACAGCGAAACTTTGCTGATTCCGGGCTGGGTTTGTATTGGACGGAGAGGAGGGACAGCGAAACTTCGCTGATTCCGGGCTGGGTATGTATTGGACGGACAGCGGGGACAGCGAAACTTCGCTGATTCCGGGCTGGGTTTGTATTGGACGGAGAGGAGGGACAGCGAAACTTCGCTGATTCCGGGCTGCGTTTATATTGGACGGAGAGGAGGGACAGCGAAACTTCGCTGATTCCGGGCTGGGTTTGTATTGGACGGACAGCGGGGACAGCGAAACTTCGCTGATTCCGGGCTGGGTGTGTATTGGACGGACAACGGGGACAGCGAAACTTCGCTGATTCCGGGCTGGGTGTGTATTGGACGGACAACGGGGACAGCGAAACTTCGCTGATTCCGGGCTGGGTGTGTATTGCACGGACAACGGGGACAGCGAAACGTCGCTGATCCCGGGCTGGGTTTGTATTGGACGGACAACGGGGACAGCGAAACTTCGCTGATTCCGGACTGGGTGTGTATTGGACGGAGAGGAGGGACAGCGAAACTTCGCTGATTCCGGGCAGCGTTTGTATTGGACGGAGAGGAGGGACAGCGAAACTTCGCTGATTCCGGGCAGCGTTTGTATTGGACGGACAGCGGGGACAGCGAAACTTCGCTGATTCCGGGCTGGGTGTGTATTGGACGGGCAGCGGGGACAGCGAAACTTCGCTGATTCCAGGCTGGGTTTGTATTGGACGGAGAGGAGGGACAGCGAAACTTCGCTGATTCCGGGCAGCGTTTGTATTGGACGGAGAGGAGGGACAGCGAAACTTCGCTGATTCCGGGCAGCGTTTGTATTGGACGGAGAGGAGGGACAGCGAAACTTCGCTGATTCCGGGCTGGGTGTGTATTGGACGGACAGCGGGGACAGCGAAACTTCGCTGATTCCGGGCTGGGTGTGTATTGGACGGGCAGCGGGGACAGCGAAACTTCGCTGATTCCGGGCTGGGTGTGTATTGGACGGAGAGGAGGGACAGCGAAACTTCGCTGATTCCGGGCTGGGTTTGTATTGGATGGAGAGGGGGGACAGCGAAACTTCGCTGATTCCGGGCTGGGTTTGTATTGGACGGAGAGGAGGGACAGCGAAACTTCGCTGATTCCGAGCTGGGTATGTATTGGACGGACAGCGGGGACAGCCAAACTTCGCTGATTCCGGGCTGGGTTTGTATTGGACGGAGAGGAGGGACAGCGAAACTTCGCTGATTCCGGGCTGCGTTTATATTGGACGGAGAGCGGGGACAGCGAAACTTCGCTAATTCCGGGCTGGGTTTGTATTGGACGGAGAGGAGGGACAGCGAAACTTCGCTGATACCGGGCTGGGTTTGTATTGGACGGAGAGGAGGGACAGCGAAACTTCGCTGATTCCGGGCTGGGTTTGTATTGGACGGAGAGGGGGGGGGACAGCGAAACTTCGCTGATTCCGGGCTCTGTTTGTATTGGACGGAGAGGAGGGACAGCGAAACTTCGCTGATTCCGGGCTGGGTTTGTATTGGACGGAGAGGGGGGACAGCGAAACTTCGCTGATTCCGGGCTGGGTTTGTATTGGACGGAGAGGGGGGACAGCGAAACTTCGCTGATTCCGGGCTGGGTTTGTATTGGACGGAGAGGAGGGACAGCGAAACTGCGCTGATTCCGGGCTGCGTTTATAGTGGACGGAGAGCGGGGACAGCGAAACTTCGCTGATTCCGGGCTGGGTTTGTATTGGACGGAGCGGAGGGACAGCGAAACTTCGCTGATTCCGGGCTGCGTTTGTATTGGACGGAGAGCGGGGACAGCGAAACTTCGCTGATTCCGGGCTGGGTGTGTATTGGACGGAGAGGGGGGACAACGAAACTTCGCTGATTCCAGGCTGGGTTTGTATTGGACGGAGAGGGGGGACAGCGAAGCTTCGCTGATTCCGGGCTGGGTTTGTATTGGACGGAGAGGGGGACAGCGAAACTTCGCTGATTCCGGGCTGGGTTTGTATTGGACGGAGAGGAGGGACAGCGAAACTTCGCTGATTCCGGGCTGGGTTTGTATTGGACGGAGAGGGGGGACAGCGAAACTTTGCTGATTCCGGGCTGGGTTTGTATTGGACGGAGAGGGGGGACAGCGAAACTTCGCTGATTCCGGGCTGGGTTTGGATTGTACGGAGAGGGGGGACAGCGAAACTTTGCTGATTCCGGGCTGGGTTTGTATTGGACGGAGAGGAGGGACAGCGAAACTTCGCTGATTCCGGGCTGGGTATGTATTGGACGGACAGCGGGGACAGCGAAACTTCGCTGATTCCGGGCTGGGTTTGTATTGGACGGAGAGGAGGGACAGCGAAACTTCGCTGATTCCGGGCTGGGTTTGTATTGGACGGACAGCGGGGACAGCGAAACTTCGCTGATTCCGGGCTGGGTGTGTATTGGACGGACAACGGGGACAGCGAAACTTCGCTGATTCCGGGCTGGGTGTGTATTGGACGGACAACGGGGACAGCGAAACGTCGCTGATCCCGGGCTGGGTTTGTATTGGACGGAGAGGAGGGACAGCGAAACTTCGCTGATTCCGGACTGGGTGTGTATTGGACGGAGAGGAGGGACAGCGAAACTTCGCTGATTCCGGGCAGCGTTTGTATTGGACGGAGAGGAGGGACAGCGAAACTTCGCTCATTCCGGGCAGCGTTTGTATTGGACGGACAGCGGGGACAGCGAAACTTCGCTGATTCCGGGCTGGGTGTGTATTGGACGGAGAGGGGGGACAGCGAAACTTCGCTGATTCCGGGCTGGGTGTGTATTGGACGGAGAGGAGGGAGAGCGAAACTTCGCTGATTCCGGGCTGGGTTTGTATTGGATGGAGAGGGGGGACAGCGAAACTTCGCTGATTCCGGGCTGGGTTTGTATTGGACGGAGAGGAGGGACAGCGAAACTTCGCTGATTCCGAGCTGGGTATGTATTGGACGGACAGCGGGGACAGCCAAACTTCGCTGATTCCGGGCTGGGTTTGTATTGGACGGAGAGGAGGGACAGCGAAACTTCGCTGATTCCGGGCTGCGTTTATATTGGACGGAGAGCGGGGACAGCGAAACTTCGCTAATTCCGGGCTGGGTTTGTATTGGACGGAGAGGAGGGACAGCGAAACTTCGCTGATACCGGGCTGGGTTTGTATTGGACGGAGAGGAGGGACAGCGAAACTTCGCTGATTCCGGGCTGGGTTTGTATTGGACGGAGAGGGGGGGGGACAGCCAAACTTCGCTGATTCCGGGCTCTGTTTGTATTGGACGGAGAGGAGGGACAGCGAAACTTCGCTGATTCCGGGCTGGGTTTGTATTGGACGGAGAGGAGGGACAGCGAAGCTTCGCTGATTCCGGGCTGGGTTTGTATTGGACGGAGAGGGGGGACAGCGAAACTTCGCTGATTCCGGGCTGGGTTTGTATTGGACGGAGAGGAGGGACAGCGAAACTGCGCTGATTCCGGGCTGCGTTTATATTGGACGGAGAGCGGGGACAGCGAAACTTCGCTGATTCCGGGCTGGGTTTGTATTGGACGGAGAGGAGGGACAGCGAAACTTCGCTGATTCCGGGCTGCGTTTGTATTGGACGGAGAGCGGGGACAGCGAAACTTCGCTGATTCCGGGCTGGGTGTGTATTGGACGGAGAGGGGGGACAACGAAACTTCGCTGATTCCAGGCTGGGTTTGTATTGGACGGAGAGGGGGGACAGCGAAGCTTCGCTGATTCCGGGCTGGGTTTGTATTGGACGGAGAGGGGGACAGCGAAACTTCGCTGATTCCGGGCTGGGTTTGTATTGGACGGGGAGGAGGGACAGCGAAACTTCGCTGATTCCGGGCTGGGTTTGTATTGGACGGAGAGGGGGGACAGCGAAACTTTGCTGATTCCGGGCTGGGTTTGTATTGGACGGAGAGGGGGGACAGCGAAACTTCGCTGATTCCGGGCTGGGTTTGGATTGTACGGAGAGGGGGGACAGCGAAACTTTGCTGATTCCGGGCTGGGTTTGTATTGGACGGACAGCGGGGACAGCGAAACTTCGCTGATTCCGGGCTGGGTTTGTATTGGACGGACAACGGGGACAGCGAAACGTCGCTGATTCCGGGCTGGGTGTGTATTGCACGGACAACGGGGACAGCGAAACTTCGCTGATTCCGGGCTGGGTGTGTATTGGACGGAGAGGAGGGACAGCGAAACTTCGCTGATTCCGGGCTGCGTTTATATTGGACGGAGAGGAGGGACAGCGAAACTTCGCTGATTCCGGGCTGGGTGTGTATTGGACGGACAACGGGGACAGCGAAACTTCGCTGATTCCGGGCTGGGTGTGTATTGCACGGACAACGGGGACAGCGAAACGTCGCTGATTCCGGGCTGGGTTTGTATTGGACGGAGAGGGGGGGGGGGACAGCGAAACTTCGCTGATACCGGGCTGGGTTTGTATTGGACGGAGAGGAGGGACAGCGAAACTTCGCTGATTCCGGGCTGGGTTTGTATTGGACGGAGAGGGGGGGGGACAGCGAAACTTCGCTGATACCGGGCTGGGTTTGTATTGGACGGAGAGGAGGGACAGCGAAACTTCACTGATTCCGGGCTGGGTTTGTATTGGACGGAGAGGAGGGACAGCGAAACTTCGCTGATTCCGGGCTTGGTTTGTATTGGACGGAGAGGAGGGACAGCGAAACTTCGCTGATTCCGGGATGGGTTTGTATTGGACGGAGAGCGGGGACAGCGCAACTTCGCTGATTCCGGGCTGGGTTTGTATTGGATGGAGAGGAGGGAAAGCGAAACTTCGCTGATTCCGGGCTCGGTTTGTATTGGACGGACAGCGGGGACAGCGAAACTTCGCTGATTCCGGGCTGGGTTTGTATTGGACGGACAGCGGGGACAGCGAAACTTCGCTGATTCCGGGCTGGGTGTGTATTGGACGGACAACGGGGACAGCGAAACTTCGCTGATTCCGGGCTGGGTGTGTATTGGACGGACAACGGGGACAGCGAAACTTCGCTGATTCCGGGCTGGGTGTGTATTGGACGGAGAGGAGGGACAGCGAAACTTCGCTGATTCCGGGCTTGGTTTGTATTGGACGGACAGCGGGGACAGCGAAGCTTCACTGATTCCGGGCTGGGTGTGTATTGGACGGACAACGGGGACAGCGAAACTTCGCTGATCCCGGACTGGGTTTGTATTGGACGGACAACGGGGACAGCGAAACTTCGCTGATTCCGGGCTGGATTTGTATTGGACGGAGAGGGGGGGGGGACAGCGAAACTTCGCTGATTCCGGGCTGTGTTTGTATTGGACGGAGAGGAGGGACAGCGAAACTTCGCTGATTCCGGGCTTGGTTTGTATTGGACGGAGAGGAGGGACAGCGAAACTTCGCTGATTCCGGGCTGGGTGTGTATTGGACGGACAATGGGGACAGCGAAACTTCGCTGATTCCGGGCTGGGTGTGTATTGGACGGACAACGGGGACAGCGAAACTTCGCTGATTCCGGGCTGGATTTGTATTGGATGGAGAGGGGGGGACAGCGAAGCTTCACTGATCCCGGGCTGGGTTTGTATTGGACGGACAACGGGGACAGCGAAACTTCGCTGATTCCGGGCTGGGTGTGTATTGGACGGAGAGGAGGGACAGCGAAACTTCGCTAATTGCGGTCTGGGTGTGTATTGGACGGAGAGGAGGGACAGCGAAACTTCGCTGATCCCGGGCTGGGTTTGTATTGGACGGACAACGGGGATAGCGAAACTTCGCTGATTCCGGGCTGGGTTTGTATTGGACGGAGAGGAGGGACAGCGAAACTTCACTGATTCCGGGCTGGGTTTGTATTGGACGGAGAGGAGGGACAGCGAAACTTCGCTGATTCCGGGCTTGGTTTGTATTGGACGGAGAGGAGGGACAGCGAAACTTCGCTGATTCCGGGATGGGTTTCGATTGGACGGAGAGCGGGGACAGCGCAACTTCGCTGATTCCGGGCTGGGTTTGTATTGGATGGAGAGGAGGGAAAGCGAAACTTCGCTGATTCCGGGCTCGGTTTGTATTGGACGGACAGCGGGGACAGCGAAACTTCGCTGATTCCGGGCTGGGTGTGTATTGGACGGACAACGGGGACAGCGAAACTTCGCTGATTCCGGGCTGGGTGTGTATTGGACGGACAACGGGGACAGCGAAACTTCGCTGATTCCGGGCTGGGTGTGTATTGGACGGAGAGGAGGGACAGCGAAACTTCGCTGATTCCGGGCTTGGTTTGTATTGGACGGACAGCGGGGACAGCGAAGCTTCACTGATTCCGGGCTGGGTGTGTATTGGACGGACAACGGGGACAGCGAAACTTCGCTGATCCCGGACTGGGTTTGTATTGGACGGACAACGGGGACAGCGAAACTTCGCTGATTCCGGGCTGGATTTGTATTGGACGGAGAGGGGGGGGGGACAGCGAAACTTCGCTGATTCCGGGCTGTGTTTGTATTGGACGGAGAGGAGGGACAGCGAAACTTCGCTGATTCCGGGCTTGGTTTGTATTGGACGGAGAGGAGGGACAGCGAAACTTCGCTGATTCCGGGATGGGTTTGTATTGGACGGAGAGCGGGGACAGCGAAACTTCGCTGATTCCGGGCTGGGTTTGTATTGGATGGAGAGGAGGGACAGCGAAACTTCGCTGATTCCGGGCTCGGTTTGTATTGGACGGACAGCGGGGACTGCGAAACTTCGCTGATTCCGGGCTGGGTGTGTATTGGACGGACAATGGGGACAGCGAAACTTCGCTGATTCCGGGCTGGGTGTGTATTGGACGGACAACGGGGACAGCGAAACTTCGCTGATTCCGGGCTGGATTTGTATTGGATGGAGAGGGGGGGACAGCGAAGCTTCACTGATCCCGGGCTGGGTTTGTATTGGACGGACAACGGGGACAGCGAAACTTCGCTGATTCCGGGCTGGGTGTGTATTGGACGGAGAGGAGGGACAGCGAAACTTCGCTAATTGCGGGCTGGGTGTGTATTGGACGGAGAGGAGGGACAGCGAAACTTCGCTGATCCCGGGCTGGGTTTGTATTGGACGGACAACGGGGATAGCGAAACTTCGCTGATTCCGGGCTGGGTTTGTATTGGACGGACAACGGGGACAGTGAAACTTCGCTGATTCCGGGCTGGGTTTGTATTGGACGGAGAGCGGGGACAGCGAAACTTCGCTGATTCCGGGCTGGGTGTGTATTGGACGGACAGCGGGGACAGCGAAACTTCGCTGATTCCGGGCTGGGTTTGTATTGGACGGAGAGGAGGGACAGCGAAACTTCGCTGATTCCGGGCTGGGTTTGTATTGGACGGAGAGGAGGGACAGCGAAACTTCGCTGATTCCGGGCTGGGTGTGTATTGGACGGGCAGCGGGGACAGTAAAACTTCGCTGATTCCGGGCTGGGTGTGTATTGGACGGAGAGGAGGGACAGCGAAACTTCGCTGATTCCGGGCTGGGTTTGTATTGGACGGAGAGGAGGGAAGCGAAACTTCGCTGATTCCGGGCTGCGTTTATATTGGACGGAGAGGAGGGACAGCGAAACTTCGCTGATTCCGGGCTGGGTTTGTATTGGACGGACAGGGGGGACAGCGAAACTTCGCTGATTCCGGGCTGGGTGTGTATTGGACGGACAACGGGGACAGTGAAACTTCGCTGATTCCGGGCTGGGTTTGTATTGGACGGAGAGCGGGGACAGCGAAACTTCGCTGATTCCGGGCTGGGTGTGTATTGGACGGACAGCGGGGACAGCGAAACTTCGCTGATTCCGGGCTGGGTTTGTATTGGACGGAGAGGAGGGACAGCGAAACTTCGCTGATTCCGGGCTGGGTTTGTATTGGACGGAGAGGAGGGACAGCGAAACTTCGCTGATTCCGGGCTGGGTGTGTATTGGACGGGCAGCGGGGACAGTAAAACTTCGCTGATTCCGGGCTGGGTGTGTATTGGACGGAGAGGAGGGACAGCGAAACTTCGCTGATTCCGGGCTGGGTTTGTATTGGACGGAGAGGAGGGAAGCGAAACTTCGCTGATTCCGGGCTGCGTTTATATTGGACGGAGAGGAGGGACAGCGAAACTTCGCTGATTCCGGGCTGGGTGTGTATTGGACGGACAACGGGGACAGCGAAACGTCGCTGATTCCGGGCTGGGTTTGTATTGGACGGAGAGGGGGGGGGACAGCGAAACTTCGCTGATACCGGGCTGGGTTTGTATTGGACGGACAGCGGGGACAGCGAAACTTCGCTGATTCCGGGCTGGGTTTGTATTGGACGGAGAGGAGGGACAGCGAAACTTCGCTGATTCCGGGCTGGGTTTGTATTGGACGGAGAGGGGGGGGGGACAGCGAAACTTCGCTGATTCCGGGTTGTGTTTGTATTGGACGGAGAGGAGGGACAGCGAAACTTCGCTGATTCCGGGATGGGTTTGTATTGGACGGAGAGCGGGGACAGCGCAACTTCGCTGATTCCGGGCTGGGTTTGTATTGGACGGAGAGGGGGGACAGCGAAACTTCGCTGATTCCGGGCTGGGTTTGTATTGGACGGAGAGGAGGGACAGCGAAACTTCGCTGATTCCGGGCTGGGTGTGTATTGGACGGACAACGGGGACAGCGAAACTTCGCTGATTCCGGGCTGGGTTTGTATTGGACGGACAACGGGGACAGCGAAACTTCGCTGATTCCGGGCTGGGTTTGTATTGGACGGAGAGGGGGGGGGACAGCGAAACTTCGCTGATTCCGGGCTGTGTTTGTATTGGACGGAGAGGAGGGACAGCGAAACTTCGCTGATTCCGGGCTGGGTTTGTATTGGACGGAGAGGAGGGACAGCGAAACTTCGCTGATTCCGGGATGGGTTTGTATTGGACGGAGAGGGGGGACAGCGAAACTTCGCTGATTCCGGGCTTGGTTTGTATTGGATGGAGAGGAGGGACAGCGAAACTTCGCTGATTCCGGGCTGGGTGTGTATTGGACGGACAACGGGGACAGCGAAACTTCGCTGATTCCGGGCTGGGTGTGTATTGGACGGACAACGGGGACAGCGAAACTTCACTGATTCCGGGCTGGGTGTGTATTGGACGGACAACGGGGACAGCGAAACTTCGCTGATCCCGGGCTGGGTTTGTATTGGACGGACAACGGGGACAGCGAAACTTCGCTGATTCCGGGCTGGGTGTGTATTGGACGGAGAGGAGGGACAGCGAAACTTCGCTGATTCCGGGCTGGGTTTGTATTGGACGGACAACGGGGACAGTGAAACTTCGCTGATTCCGGGCTGGGTTTGTATTGGACGGAGAGCGGGGACAGCGAAACTTCGCTGATTCCGGGCTGGGTGTGTATTGGACGGACAACGGGGACAGCGAAACTTCGCTGATTCCGGGCTGGGTGTGTATTGGACGGACAACGGGGACAGCGAAACTTCACTGATTCCGGGCTGGGTGTGTATTGGACGGACAACGGGGACAGCGAAACTTCGCTGATCCCGGGCTGGGTTTGTATTGGACGGACAACGGGGACAGCGAAACTTCGCTGATTCCGGGCTGGGTGTGTATTGGACGGAGAGGAGGGACAGCGAAACTTCGCTGATTCCGGGCTGGGTTTGTATTGGACGGAGGGGGGGGGGACAGCGAAACTTCGCTGATTCCGGGTTGTGTTTGTATTGGACGGAGAGGAGGGACAGCGAAACTTCGCTGATTCCGGGCTTGGTTTGTATTGGACGGAGAGGAGGGACAGCGAAACTTCGCTGATTCCGGGATGGGTTTGTATTGGACGGAGAGCGGGGACAGCGCAACTTCGCTGATTCCGGGCTGGGTTTGTATTGGATGGAGAGGAGGGACAGCGAAACTTCGCTGATTCCGGGCTCGGTTTGTATTGGACGGACAGCGGGGACAGCGAAACTTCGCTGATTCCGGGCTGGGTGTGTATTGGACGGACAACGGGGACAGCGAAACTTTGCTGATCCCGGGCTGGGTTTGTATTGGACGGAGAGGGGGGACAGGGAAACTTCGCTGATTCCGGGCTGGGTGTGTATTGGACGGACAACGGGGACAGCGAAACTTTGCTGATTCCGGGCTGGGTTTGTATTGGACGGAGAGGGGGGGGGGACAGCGAAACTTCGCTGATTCCGGGCTGTGTTTGTATTGGACGGAGAGGAGGGACAGCGAAACTTCGCTGATTCCGGGCTTGGTTTGTATTGGACGGAGAGGAGGGACAGCGAAACTTCGCTGATTCCGGGATGGGTTTGTATTGGACGGAGAGCGGGGACAGCGAAACTTCGCTGATTCCGGGCTGGGTTTGTATTGGATGGAGAGGAGGGACAGCGAAACTTCGCTGATTCCGGGCTGGGTTTGTATTGGACGGACAGCGGGGACAGCGAAACTTCGCTGATTCCGGGCTGGGTGTGTATTGGACGGACAACGGGGACAGCGAAACTTCGCTGATTCCGGGCTGGGTGTGTATTGGACGGACAACGGGGACAGCGAAACTTCACTGATTCCGGGCTGGGTGTGTATTGGACGGACAACGGGGACAGCGAAACTTCACTGATTCCGGGCTGGGTGTGTATTGGACGGACAACGGGGACAGCGAAACTTCGCTGATCCCGGGCTGGGTTTGTATTGGACGGACAACGGGGACAGCGAAACTTCGCTGATTCCGGGCTGGGTGTGTATTGGACGGACAGCGGGGACAGCGAAACTTCGCTGATTCCGGGCTGGGTTTGTATTGGACGGAGAGGAGGGACAGCGAAACTTCGCTGATTCCGGGCTGTGATTGTATTGGACGGAGAGGAGGGACAGCGAAACTTCGCTGATTCCGGGCTGGGTGTGTATTGGACGGAGAGGAGGGACAGCGAAACTTCGCTGATTCCGGGCTGGGTGTGTATTGGACGGAGAGCGGGGACAGCGAAACTTCGCTGATTCCGGGCTGGGTGTGTATTGGACGGAGAGCGGGGACAGCGAAACTTCGCTGATTCCGGGCTGGGTGTGTATTGGACGGAGAGGAGGGACAGCGAAACTTCGCTGATTCCGGGCTGGGTTTGTATTGGACGGAGAGGGGGGGGGGACAGCGAAACTTCGCTGATTCCGGGTTGTGTTTGTATTGGACGGAGAGGAGGGACAGCGAAACTTCGCTGATTCCGGGATGGGTTTGTATTGGACGGAGAGCGGGGACAGTGAAACTTCGCTGATTCCGGGCTGGGTTTGTATTGGACGGAGAGGGGGGACAGCGAAACTTCGCTGATTCCGGGCTGGGTTTGTATTGGACGGAGAGGAGGGACAGCGAAACTTCGCTGATTCCGGGCTGGGTGTGTATTGGACGGACAACGGGGACAGCGAAACTTCGCTGATTCCGGGCTGGGTTTGTATTGGACGGACAACGGGGACAGCGAAACTTCGCTGATCCCGGGCTGGGTTTGTATTGGACGGACAACGGGGACAGCGAAACTTCGCTGATTCCGGGCTGGGTTTGTATTGGACGGAGAGGGGGGGGGACAGCGAAACTTCGCTGACTCCGGGCTGTGTTTGTATTGGACGGAGAGGAGGGACAGCGAAACTTCGCTGATTCCGGGCTTGGTTTGTATTGGACGGAGAGGAGGGACAGCGAAACTTCGCTGATTCCGGGATGGGTTTGTATTGGACGGAGAGGAGGGACAGCGAAACTTCGCTGATTCCGGGCTTGGTTTGTATTGGACGGAGAGGAGGGACAGCGAAACTTCGCTGATTCCGGGCTGGGTGTGTATTGGACGGACAACGGGGACAGCGAAACTTCGCTGATTCCGGGCTGGGTGTGTATTGGACGGACAACGGGGACAGCGAAACTTCGCTGATTCCGGGCTGGGTTTGTATTGGACGGACAACGGGGACAGCGAAACTTCGCTGATTCCGGGCTGGGTGTGTATTGGACGGACAGCGGGGACAGCGAAACTTCGCTGATTCCGGGCTGGGTTTGTATTGGACGGAGAGGAGGGACAGCGAAACTTCGCTGATTCCAGGCTGGGTTTGTATTGGACGGAGAGGAGGGACAGCGAAACTTCGCTGATTCCGGGCTGGGTTTGTATTGGACGGAGAGGAGGGACAGCGAAACTTCGCTGATTCCGGGCTGGGATTGTATTGGACGGAGAGGAGGGACAGCGAAACTTCGCTGATTCCGGGCTGGGTGTGTATTGGACGGACAACGGGGACAGCGAAACTTCGCTGATTCCGGGCTGGGTGTGTATTGCACGGACAACGGGGACAGCGAAACGTCGCTGATTCCGGGCTGGGTTTGTATTGGACGGAGAGGGGGGACAGCGAAACTTCGCTGATACCGGGCTGGGTTTGTATTGGACGGACAGCGGGGACAGCGAAACTTCGCTGATTCCGGGCTGGGTTTGTATTGGACGGAGAGGAGGGACAGCGAAACTTCGCTGATTCCGGGCTGGGTTTGTATTGGACGGAGAGGAGGGACAGCGAAACTTCGCTGATTCCGGGATGGGTTTGTATTGGACGGAGAGCGGGGACAGCGCAACTTCGCTGATTCCGGGCTGGGTTTGTATTGGACGGAGAGGGGGGACAGCGAAACTTCGCTGATTCCGGGCTGGGTTTGTATTGGACGGAGAGGAGGGACAGCGAAACTTCGCTGATTCCGGGCTGGGTGTGTATTGGACGGACAACGGGGACAGCGAAACTTCGCTGATTCCGGGCTGGGTTTGTATTGGACGGACAACGGGGACAGCGAAACTTCGCTGATCCCGGGCTGGGTTTGTATTGGACGGACAACGGGGACAGCGAAACTTCGCTGATTCCGGGCTGGGTTTGTATTGGACGGAGAGGGGGGGGGACAGCGAAACTTCGCTGATTCCGGGCTGTGTTTGTATTGGACGGAGAGGAGGGACAGCGAAACTTCGCTGATTCCGGGCTGGGTGTGTATTGGACGGAGAGGAGGGACAGCGAAACTTCGCTGATTCCGGGCTGGGTTTGTATTGGACGGAGAGGAGGGACAGCGAAACTTCGCTGATTCCGGGCTTGGTTTGTATTGGACGGAGAGGAGGGACAGCGAAACTTCGCTGATTCCGGGATGGGTTTGTATTGGACGGAGAGGAGGGACAGCGAAACTTCGCTGATTCCGGGCTGGGTTTGTACTGGACGGAGAGGGGGGACAGGGAAACTTCGCTGATTCCGGGCTGGGTGTGTATTGGACGGACAACGGGGACAGCGAAACTTTGCTGATTCCGGGCTGGGTTTGTATTGGACGGAGAGGGGGGGGGACAGCGAAACTTCGCTGATTCCGGGCTGTGTTTGTATTGGACGGAGAGGAGGGACAGCGAAACTTCGCTGATTCCGGGCTTGGTTTGTATTGGACGGAGAGGAGGGACAGCGAAACTTCGCTGATTCCGGGCTGGGTTTGTATTGGATGGAGAGGAGGGACAGCGAAACTTCGCTGATTCCGGGCTGGGTGTGTATTGGACGGACAACGGGGACAGCGAAACTTCGCTGATTCCGGGCTGGGTGTGTATTGGACGGACAACGGGGACAGCGAAACTTCGCTGATTCCGGGATGGGTTTGTATTGGACGGAGAGCGGGGACAGCGAAACTTCGCTGATTCCGGGCTGGGTTTGTATTGGATGGAGAGGAGGGACAGCGAAACTTCGCTGATTCCGGGCTGGGTGTGTATTGGACGGACAACGGGGACAGCGAAACTTCGCTGATTCCGGGCTGGGTGTGTATTGGACGGACAACGGGGACAGCGAAACTTCACTGATTCCGGGCTGGGTGTGTATTGGACGGACAACGGGGACAGCGAAACTTCGCTGATCCCGGGCTGGGTTTGTATTGGACGGACAACGGGGACAGCGAAACTTCGCTGATTCCGGGCTGGGTGTGTATTGGACGGAGAGGAGGGACAGCGAAACTTCGCTAATTCCGGGCTGGGTTTGTATTGGACGGACAACGGGGACAGCGAAACTTCGCTGATTCCGGGCTGGGTTTGTATTGGACGGACAACGGGGACAGTGAAACTTCGCTGATTCCGGGCTGGGTTTGTATTGGACGGAGAGCGGGGACAGCGAAACTTCGCTGATTCCGGGCTGGGTGTGTATTGGACGGACAGCGGGGACAGCGAAACTTCGCTGATTCCGGGCTGGGTTTGTATTGGACGGAGAGGAGGGACAGCGAAACTTCGCTGATTCCGGGCTGGGATTGTATTGGACGGAGAGGAGGGACAGCGAAACTTCGCTGATTCCGGGCTGGGTGTGTATTGGACGGAGAGGAGGGACAGCGAAACTTCGCTGATTCCGGGCTGGGTTTGTATTGGACGGAGGGGGGGGGGACAGCGAAACTTCGCTGATTCCGGGTTGTGTTTGTATTGGACGGAGAGGAGGGACAGCGAAACTTCGCTGATTCCGGGCTTGGTTTGTATTGGACGGAGAGGAGGGACAGCGAAACTTCGCTGATTCCGGGCTCGGTTTGTATTGGACGGACAGCGGGGACAGCGAAACTTCGCTGATTCCGGGCTGGGTGTGTATTGGACGGACAACGGGGACAGCGAAACTTTGCTGATCCCGGGCTGGGTTTGTATTGGACGGAGAGGGGGGACAGGGAAACTTCGCTGATTCCGGGCTGGGTGTGTATTGGACGGACAACGTGGACAGCGAAACTTTGCTGATTCCGGGCTGGGTTTGTATTGGACGGAGAGGGGGGGGACAGCGAAACTTCGCTGATTCCGGGCTGTGTTTGTATTGGACGGAGAGGAGGGACAGCGAAACTTCGCTGATTCCGGGCTTGGTTTGTATTGGACGGAGAGGAGGGACAGCGAAACTTCGCTGATTCCGGGATGGGTTTGTATTGGACGGAGAGCGGGGACAGCGAAACTTCGCTGATTCCGGGCTGGGTTTGTATTGGATGGAGAGGAGGGACAGCGAAACTTCGCTGATTCCGGGCTGGGTGTGTATTGGACGGACAACGGGGACAGCGAAACTTCGCTGATTCCGGGCTGGGTGTGTATTGGACGGACAACGGGGACAGCGAAACTTCACTGATTCCGGGCTGGGTGTGTATTGGACGGACAACGGGGACAGCGAAACTTCGCTGATCCCGGGCTGGGTTTGTATTGGACGGACAACGGGGACAGCGAAACTTCGCTGATTCCGGGCTGGGTGTGTATTGGACGGACAGCGGGGACAGCGAAACTTCGCTGATTCCGGGCTGGGTTTGTATTGGACGGAGAGGAGGGACAGCGAAACTTCGCTGATTCCGGGCTGTGATTGTATTGGACGGAGAGGAGGGACAGCGAAACTTCGCTGATTCCGGGCTGGGTTTGTCTTGGACGGACAGCGGGGACAGCGAAACTTCGCTGATTCCGGGCTGGGTTTGTCTTGGACGGAGAGGAGGGACAGCGAAACTTCGCTGATTCCGGGCTGGGTGTGTATTGGACGGAGAGGAGGGACAGCGAAACTTCGCTGATTCCGGGCTGGGTGTGTATTGGACGGAGAGCGGGGACAGCGAAACTTCGCTGATTCCGGGCTGGGTGTGTATTGGACGGAGAGGAGGGACAGCGAAACTTCGCTGATTCCGGGCTGGGTTTGTATTGGACGGAGAGGGGGGGGGGACAGCGAAACTTCGCTGATTCCGGGTTGTGTTTGTATTGGACGGAGAGGAGGGACAGCGAAACTTCGCTGATTCCGGGATGGGTTTGTATTGGACGGAGAGCGGGGACAGCGCAACTTCGCTGATTCCGGGCTGGGTTTGTATTGGACGGAGAGGAGGGACAGCGAAACTTCGCTGATTCCGGGCTGGGTTTGTATTGGACGGAGAGGGGGGACAGCGAAACTTCGCTGATTCCGGGCTGGGTTTGTATTGGACGGAGAGGGAGGACAGCGAAACTTCGCTGATTCCGGGCTGGGTTTGTATTGGACGGAGAGCGGGGACAGCGCAACTTCGCTGATTCCGGGCTGGGTTTGTATTGGACGGAGAGGAGGGACAGCGAAACTTCGCTGATTCCGGGCTGGGTGTGTATTGGACGGACAACGGGGACAGCGAAACTTCGCTGATTCCGGGCTGGGTTTGTATTGGACGGACAACGGGGACAGCGAAACTTCGCTGATCCCGGGCTGGGTTTGTATTGGACGGACAACGGGGACAGCGAAACTTCGCTGATTCCGGGCTGGGTTTGTATTGGACGGAGAGGGGGGACAGCGAAACTTCGCTGATTCCGGGCTGGGTTTGTATTGGACGGAGAGGAGGGACAGCGAAACTTCGCTGATTCCGGGCTTGGTTTGTATTGGACGGAGAGGAGGGACAGCGAAACTTCGCTGATTCCGGGCTTGGTTTGTATTGGACGGAGAGGAGGGACAGCGAAACTTCGCTGATTCCGGGATGGGTTTGTATTGGACGGAGAGCGGGGACAGCGAAACTTCGCTGATTCCGGGCTGGGTTTGTATTGGATGGAGAGGAGGGACAGCGAAACTTCGCTGATTCCGGGCTGGGTGTGTATTGGACGGACAACGGGGACAGCGAAACTTCGCTGATTCCGGGCTGGGTTTGTATTGGATGGAGAGGAGGGACAGCGAAACTTCGCTGATTCCGGGCTGGGTGTGTATTGGACGGACAACGGGGACAGCGAAACTTCGCTGATTCCGGGCTGGGTGTGTATTGGACGGACAACGGGGACAGCGAAACTTCACTGATTCCGGGCTGGGTGTGTATTGGACGGACAACGGGGACAGCGAAACTTCGCTGATCCCGGGCTGGGTTTGTATTGGACGGACAACGGGGACAGCGAAACTTCGCTGATTCCGGGCTGGGTGTGTATTGGACGGAGAGGAGGGACAGCGAAACTTCGCTAATTCCGGGCTGGGTTTGTATTGGACGGACAACGGGGACAGCGAAACTTCGCTGATTCCGGGCTGGGTTTGTATTGGACGGACAACGGGGACAGTGAAACTTCGCTGATTCCGGGCTGGGTTTGTATTGGACGGAGAGCGGGGACAGCGAAACTTCGCTGATTCCGGGCTGGGTGTGTATTGGACGGACAGCGGGGACAGCGAAACTTCGCTGATTCCGGGCTGGGTTTGTATTGGACGGAGAGGAGGGACAGCGAAACTTCGCTGATTCCGGGCTGGGATTGTATTGGACGGAGAGGAGGGACAGCGAAACTTCGCTGATTCCGGGCTGGGTGTGTATTGGACGGAGAGGAGGGACAGCGAAACTTCGCTGATTCCGGGCTGGGTTTGTATTGGACGGAGGGGGGGGGGACAGCGAAACTTCGCTGATTCCGGGTTGTGTTTGTATTGGACGGAGAGGAGGGACAGCGAAACTTCGCTGATTCCGGGCTGGGTTTGTATTGGACGGAGTGCGGGGACAGCGAAACTTCGCTGATTCCGGGCTGGGTTTGTATTGGACGGAGAGGGGGGGGGGACAGCGAAACTTCGCTGATTCCGGGCTGGGTGTGTATTGGACGGAGAGGAGGGACAGCGAAACTTCGCTGATTCCTGGGGTGGCAGGATTGTCCAATGGGGGTCGACACGGTCAACATTCACTGGGATTTAGACGAATCAGAGGAGGTGTGACTGAATTCCGACAGGGTGGGTGCGGGAATGTCGTTCCCTCTGTCTGGGACGGGGGGGGGGTCTAGAACAGGGAGTCACAGACTCAGGACACGGGCAAGCCATTTAGGACTGAGATGAGGGGAACTTCTTCACCTGGGGGCGGGGGAGGTGGGGATTTGTGGAATTCCCGCCCACAGAGGCTTTGGGAGGACAAGTCACTAAATGTATTTAAGAAAGAAATAGATTTCTGATCTCCAAAGATGTCAAGGAGTTTGGGGAGAGGGCGGGAGTGTGGAGTTGAGATCGAGGCTCATCCATGGATATTATTCAATAGTGGAGCAGGCTCAAGGGGCAGAAAGCTCTCCTCCTGCTCCAGTTTTCTATGTTACACAACACCCAACACCATTGGGGTATTACAGGTTCCACCCAACACCATTGGGGTATTACAGGTTCCACCCAACACCATTGGGGTATTACAGGTTCCACCCAACACCATTGGGGTATTACAGGTTCCTCCCAACACTATTGGGGTATTACAGGTTCCACCCAACACCAATGGGATATTACAGGTTCCACCCAACACCAATGGGATATTACAGGCTCCACCCAACACCAATGGGGTATTACAGGCTCCACCCAACACCAATGGGATATTACAGGCTCCGCCCAACACCAATGGGGTATTACAGGCTCCACCCAACACCAATGGGGTATTACAGGTTCCACCCAACACCAATGGGATATTACAGGCTCCACCCAACACCAATGGGGTATTACAGGCTCCACCCAACACCAATGGGATATTACAGGCTCCGCCCAACACCAAAGGGGTATTACAGGCTCCGCCCAACACCAATGGGGTATTACAGGCTCCACCCAACACCAATGGGGTATTACAGGCTCCACCCAACACCAATGGGATATTACAGGCTCCGCCCAACACCAATGGGGTATTACAGGCTCCGCCCAACACCAATGGGGTATTACAGGCTCCACCCGACACCAATGGGATATTACAGGCTCCGCCCAACACCAATGGGATATTACAGGCTCCGCCCAACACCAATGGGATATTACAGGTTCCACCCAACACCAATGGGATATTACAAGCTCCACCCAACACCAATGGGGTATTACAGGTTCCACCCAACACCATTGGGGTATTACAGGTTCCACCCAACACCAATGGGATATTACAGGCTCCACCCAACACCAATGGGATATTACAGGCTCCACCCAACACCAATGGGGTATTACAGGTTCCACCCAACACCATTGGGGTATTACAGGTTCCACCCAACACCAATGGGATATTACAGGCTCCACCCAACACCAATGGGATATTACAGGCTCCACCCAACACCAATGGGATATTACAGGCTCCACCCAACACCAATGGGGTATTACAGGCTCCACCCGACACCAATGGGATATTACAGGCTTCACCCAACACCAATGGGATATTACAGGCTTCACCCAACACCAATGGGATATTACAGGCTTCAACCAACACCAATGGGATATTACAGGCTTCACCCAACACCAATGGGATATTACAGGCTCCACCCAACACCAATGGGATATTACAGGCTCCACCCAACACCAATGGGATATTACAGGCTCCGCCCAACACCAATGGGGTATTACAGGCTCCACCCAACACCAATGGGGTATTACAGGCTCCGCCCAACACCAATGGGGTATTACAGGCTCCACCCAACACCAATGGGATATTACAGGCTCCACCCAACACCAATGGGATATTACAGGCTCCACCCAACACCAATGGGGTATTACTGGCTCCACCCAACACCAATGGGGTATTACAGGCTTCACCCGACACCAATGGGATATTACAGGCTTCACCCAACACCAATGGGGTATTACAGGCTCCACCCAACACCAATGGGGTATTACAGTCTTCACCCGACACCATTGGGGTATTACAGGTTCCACCCAACACCATTGGGGTATTACAGGTTCCACCCAACACCAATGGGGTATTACAGTCTTCACCCGACACCATTGGGGTATTACAGGTTCCACCCAACACCAATGGGGTATTACAGGTTCCACCCAACACCAATGGGGTATTACAGGTTCCACCCAACACCAATGGGGTATTACAGTCTTCACCCGACGCCAATGGGATATTACAGGCTTCACCCAACACCAATGGGATATTACAGGCTCCGCCCAACACCATTGGGGTATTACAGTCTCCGCCCAACACCAATGGGATATTACAGGCTCCGCCCAACACCAATGGGATATTACAGGCTCCGCCCAACTCCATTGGGGTATTACAGTCTCCACCCAACACCAATGGGATATTACAGGCTCCACCCAACACCAATGGGGTATTACAGGCTTCACCCAACACCAATGGGATATTACAGGCTCCGCCCAACACCATTGGGGTATTATAGTCTCCACCCAACACCAATGGGATATTACAGGCTCCGCCCAACACCAATGGGGTATTACAGGCTCCGCCCAACACCATTGGGGTATTACAGGCTCCACCCGACACCAATGGGATATTACAGGCTCCGCCCAACACCAATGGGGTATTACAGGCTCCGCCCAACACCATTGGGGTATTACAGGCTCCACCCGACACCAATGGGATATTACAGGCTCCGCCCAACACCAATGGGATATTACAGGCTCCGCCCAACACCATTGGGGTATTACAGTCTCCACCCAACACCAATGGGGTATTACAGGCTCCACCCAACACCAATGGGATATTACAGGCTTCACCCAACACCAATGGGGTATTACAGGCTCCACCCAACACCAATGGGATATTACAGGCTCCGCCCAACACCAATGGGATATTACAGGCTTCACCCAACACCAATGGGGTATTACAGGCTCCACCCAACACCAATGGGATATTACAGGCTCCGCCCAACACCAATGGGGTATTACAGGCTCCGCCCAACACCAATGGGATATTACAGGCTCCGCCCAACACCATTGGGGTATTACAGTCTCCACCCAACACCAATGGGATATTACAGGCTCCGCCCAACACCAATGGGATATTACAGGCTCCGCCCAACACCATTGGGGTATTACAGGCTCCACCCAACACCAATGGGGTATTACAGGCTCCGCCCAACACCAATGGGATATTACAGGCTCCGCCCAACACCAATGGGATATTACAGGCTCCGCCCAACACCATTGGGGTATTACAGGCTCCACCCAACACCAATGGGGTATTACAGGCTCCGCCCAACACCATTGGGGTATTACAGGCTCCGCCCAACACCAATGGGATATTACAGGCTCCGCCCAACACCATTGGGGTATTACAGGCTTCACCCAACACCAATGGGATATTACAGGCTCCGCCCAACACCATTGGGGTATTACAGGCTCCACCCAACACCAATGGGGTATTACAGGCTCCACCCGACACCAATGGGATATTACAGGCTCCGCCCAACACCAATGGGATATTACAGGCTCCGCCCAACACCATTGGGGTATTACAGGCTCCACCCAACACCAATGGGATATTACAGTCTCCGCCCAACACCAATGGGATATTACAGGCTCCGCCCAACACCAATGGGATATTACAGGCTCCGCCCAACACCATTGGGGTATTACAGGCTCCACCCAACACCAATGGGGTATTACAGGCTCCGCCCAACACCAATGGGATATTACAGGCTCCGCCCAACACCAATGGGATATTACAGGCTCCGCCCAACACCATTGGGGTATTACAGGCTCCACCCAACACCAATGGGGTATTACAGGCTCCGCCCAACACCATTGGGGTATTACAGGCTCCGCCCAACACCAATGGGATATTACAGGCTCCGCCCAACACCATTGGGGTATTACAGGCTTCACCCAACACCAATGGGATATTACAGGCTCCGCCCAACACCAATGGGATATTACAGGCTCCGCCCAACACCAATGGGATATTACAGGCTCCGCCCAACACCATTGGGATATTACAGGCTCCACCCAACACCAATGGGATATTACAGGCTCCGCCCAACACCATTGGGGTATTACAGGCTCCACCCAACACCAATGGGATATTACAGGCTCCGCCCAACACCATTGGGGTATTACAGGCTCCGCCCAACACCAATGGGATATTACAGGCTCCGCCCAACACCAATGGGATATTACAGGCTCCGCCCAACACCATTGGGATATTACAGGCTCCACCCAACACCAATGGGATATTACAGGCTCCGCCCAACACCATTGGGGTATTACAGGCTCCGCCCAACACCAATGGGATATTACAGGCTCCCTTGAAATGATTGAATATTGTCACTTACTCCTTCTGATAGGGGTCCTGCCCGAAGTGACTCACTCGCTCATTTGGGATTACGCCCACAGGCCCCTCCTGCTGGAATAGAATCAGACACAAATTACTTCAATCACAACTCACAGAAGGTGCCGAACGGCCCATCTCACCCGTGCTATCTCTTTGAAAGAGTTTATCTTCTTGCTTCCGCTCTTTTCCAATTCCTGTGCAATCCTTATTTCCTGTCTCCCGCCGGAAACGGTACAATTTGTAAATCCTGTCTATAATGTGAAGTCATGACGTGATGTTTATTGGGCAGCACGGCAGCGCAGTGGTTAGCACTGTTGCTTCACAGCTCCAGGGTCCCAGGTTCGATTCCCCGCTGGGTCACTGTCTGTGCGGAGTCTGCACATCCTCCCCGTGTGTGCGTGGGTTTCCTCCGGGTGCTCCGGTTTCCTCCCACTGACCAAAGATGTGCAGGTTAGGTGGATTGGCCATGATAAATTGCCCATAGTGTCCAAAAAGGTTAGGAGGGGTTACTGGGTTAGACTGGAGCTGTGGGTTTAAGGAGGGTGCTCTTTCCAAAGGCCAGTGCAGACTCTATGGGCCGAATGGCCTCCTTCTCACTGTAATTTCTATGGGCTCTGAGTATCTGATACTGCAGGAGAAACTGACAGCAGCCGTCAACTCCAACCCTGTCTCGCTCTCTCTCCTTCACAGCTCTCTCTTCCTGTCTACCTCTCCCTTCTCTTCATCCCCCCCCCCCCCGCTCTCTCTCTTCCTCTCTCCTCTCTGTCCCTTTCCTATCTTTCTGTCCATCTCTTTCCCTTCATAGAACATTACAGCGCAGTACAGGCCCTTCGACCCTCGATGTTGCGCCGACCTGTGAAACCACTCTAAAGCCCATCTACACTATTCCCTTATCGTCCATGTGTCTATCCAATGACCATTTGAATGCCCTTAGTGTTGGCGAGTCCACTACTGTTGCAGGCAGGGCATTCCATGCCCTTACTACTCTCTGAGTAAAGAACCTGCCTCTGACATCTGTCCTATATCTATCTCCCCTCAATTTAAAGCTATGTCCCCTCGTGCTAAACATCACCGTCCGAGGAAAAAAGCTCTCACTGTCCACCCTATCCAATCCTCTGATCATCTTGTATGCCTCAATTAAGTCACCTCTTAACCTTCTTCTCTCTAACGAAAACAGCCTCAAGTCCCTCAGCCTTTCCTCATAAGATCTTCCCTCCATACCAGGCAACATTCTGGTAAATCTCCTCTCCTGTGTATTGTTTTTTGAATCTTGCTGTGTGTCAGCACATTGCAGCAATACTTTATAGTTGGAGGTGGTGAAGGGAACAGAATAAAGGACAAGCTGATTGTTTGGGGGTCTGTACTGAAAGTGTTAACACTCTGGGCTATAAAATTCACCCTGGATTTCATTGTTGATTTCTAAAATGAGACATTCTGTCAATCAGTTTGGAGATTACTCACAGCCAGCACTGGCTGGGACTGAACATAAAGCAATGCCTTTAAATTATCTGCTAATAACTCACCATTGACACGCTAACTGTTTACATTTCGAAGTCTTACAACACCAGGTTAAAGTCCAACAGGTTTGTTTCGATGTCACTAGCTTTCGGAGCGCTGCTCCTTCCTCAGGTGAATGAAGAGGTCTGTTCCAGAAACACATATATAGACAAATTCAAAGATGCCAAACAATGCTTGGAATGCGAGCAGGTGATTAAATCTTTACAGATCCAGAGATGGGGTAACCCCAGGTTAAAGAGGTGTGAATTGTACCAAGCCAGGACAGTTGGTAGGATTTTGCAGGCCAGATGGTGGGGGATGAATGTAATGCGACATGAATCCCAGGTCCCGGTTGAGGCCGCACTCATGTGTGCGGAACTTGGCTATAAGTTTCTGCTCGGCGATTCTGCGTTGTCGCGGGTCCTGAAGGCCGCCTTGGAGAACGCTTACCCGGAGATCAGAGGCTGAATGCCCTTGACTGCTGAAGTGTTCCCCGACTGGAAGGGAACATTCCTGCCTGGTGATTGTTGCGCGATGTCCGTTCATTCGTTGTCGCAGCGTCTGCATGGTCTCGCCAATGTACCACGCTTCGGGACATCCTTTCCTGCAGCGTATGAGGTAGACAACGTTGGCCGAGTCGCACGAGTATGTACCGCGTACCTGGTGGGTGGTGTTCTCACGTGTAATAGTGGTATCCATGTCGATGATCTGGCACGTCTTGCAGAGATTGCCATGACAGGGTTGTGTGGTGTCGTGGTCACTGTTCTGAAGGCTGGGTAGTTTGCTGCAAACAATGGTTCGTTTGAGGTTGCGCGGTTGTTTGAAGGTAAGTAGTGGGGGTGTGGGGATGACCTTGGCAAGATGTTCATCGTCATCAATGACGTGTTGAAGGCTGTGAAGAAGATGACGTAGTTTCTGCGCTCCGGGGAAGTACTGGACGACGAAGGGTATTCTGTCGGCTGTGTCCCATGTTTGTCTTCTGAGGAGGTCGGTGCGGTTTTTCGCTGTGGCGCGTTGGAACTGTCGATCGATGAGTCGAGTGCCATATCCCGTTCGTACGAGGGCATCTTTCAACGTCTGTAGATGTCTGTTACGCTCCTCCTCGTCTGAGCAGATCCTGTGTATACGGAGCGCTTGTCCATAGGGGATGGCTTCTTTAATGTGTTTAGGGTGGAAGCTGGAGAAGTGGAGCATCATGTGGTTATCCGTAGGTTTGCGGTAAAGCGAAGTGCTGAGGTGACCGTCCTTGATGGAGACGAGTGTGTCCAAGAATGCAACTGATTTTGGAGAGTAGTCCATGGTGAGTCTGATGGTTGGATGGAACTTATTAATGTCATTGTGCAGTCGTTTCAGTGATTCTTCGCCGTGGGTCCAAAGGAAAAAAATGTCATCGATGTATCTGGTGTATAACATCGGTTGAAGGTCCTGTGCGGTGAGTAGGTCCTGTTCAAACTTGTGCATGAAGATGTTGGCGTATTGGGGTGCGAATTTGGTCCCCATGGCTGGTCCATGCATCTGGATGAAGAACCTGTTGTCGAAGGTGAAGACGTTGTGATCCAGAATGAAGCGGATGAGTTGCAGAATTGCGTCTGGAGATTGGCAGTTGTCGGTGTTGAGTACTGAGGCTGTTGCAGCAATGCCGTCGTCATGGGGGATGCTGGTGTAGAGTGCCGAGACGTCCATTGTGACGAGGAATGTTCCTGGTTCAACTGGTCCATGGGTGCTGAGTTTCTGTAGGAAGTCCGTCGTGTCGCGACAGAAGCTGGGTGTATCTGTAGTCCTCACCATGGACTACTCTCCAAAATCAGTTGCATTCTTGGACACACTCGTCTCCATCAAGGACGGTCACCTCAGCACTTTGTTTTACCGCAAACCCACGGATAACCTCACAATGCTCCACTTCTCCAGCTTCCACCCTAAACACATTAAAGAAGCCATCCCCTATGGACAAGCGCTCCGTATACACAGGATCTGCTCAGACGAGGAGGAGCGTAACAGACATCTACAGACGTTGAAAGATGCCCTCGTACGAACGGGATATGGCACTCGACTCATCGATCGACAGTTCCAACGCGCCACAGCGAAAAACCGGACCGACCTCCTCAGAAGACAAACATGGGACACAACCGACAGAATACCCTTCGTCGTCCAGTACTTCCCCGGAGCGGAGAAACTACGTCATCTTCTTCACAGCCTTCAACACGTCATTGATGACGATGAACATCTTGCCAAGGTCATCCCCACACCCCCACTACTTGCCTTCAAACAACCGCGCAACCTCAAACGAACCATTGTTTGCAGCAAACTACCCAGTCTTCAGAACAGCGACCACGACACCACACAACCCTGCCATGGCAATCTCTGCAAGACGTGCCAGATCATCGACATGGATACCACTATTACACGTGAGAACACCACCCACCAGGTACGCGGTACATACTCGTGCGACTCGGCCAACGTTGTCTACCTCATACGCTGCAGGAAAGGATGTCCCGAAGCGTGGTACATTGGCGAGACCATGCAGACGCTGCGACAACGAATGAACGGACATCGCGCAACAATCACCAGGCAGGAATGTTCCCTTCCAGTCGGGGAACACTTCAGCAGTCAAGGGCATTCAGCCTCTGATCTCCGGGTAAGCGTTCTCCAAGGCGGCCTTCAGGACCCGCGACAACGCAGAATCGCCGAGCAGAAACTTATAGCCAAGTTCCGCACACATGAGTGCGGCCTCAACCGGGACCTGGGATTCATGTCGCATTACATTCATCCCCCACCATCTGGCCTGCGAAATCCTACCAACTGTCCTGGCTTGGTACAATTCACACCTCTTTAACCTGGGGTTACCCCATCTCTGGATCTGTAAAGATTTAATCACCTGCTAATGCTCGCATTCCAAGCATTGTTTGGCATCTTTGAATTTGTCTATATATGTGTTTCTGGAACATACCTCTTCATTCACCTGAGGAAGGAGCAGCGCTCCGAAAGCTAGTGATTTGAAACAAACCTGTTGGACTTTAACCTGGTGTTGTAAGACTTCGTACTGTGCTCACCCCAGTCCAACACCGGCATCTCCACATCATGTTTACATTTCAATTAATCCTGATTACTCAGTAATAGAGTTTGTCCCCACTCAGTCCCATGCAGCAGCCTCATTATTTATCACTTCAATTATCCAGCCCAGAATACAGCTCACATCAGAGCCCCAAAATAGCAAACTCCCAGCTCACTGCAATCAGCAGGAATTAATGAGCAAAATCGAGCTCAGACCATCCACTGGAGAGATCACAGAACTGACACAAGAGACAGGGGTCGGTGAAGAGGAGAGTGAGGGAGAAGAGTGGGAGAGGACAGTGGGGAGACTGAGGGAGGGGAGAGTGAGGGTGAGGAGAGTGAGGGAGGGGAGAGTGAGGGAGAGGAGAGTGAGGGAGGGGAGAGTGAGGGAGAGGAGAGTGAGGGAGGGTAGAGTGAGGGAGAGGAGAGTGAGGGAGGAGTGTGAGGGAGGGGAGAGTGAGGGAGGGGAGAGTGAGGGAGAGGTGAGTGAGGGAGGGGAGTGTGAGGGAGGGGAGAGTGAGGGAGGAGCGTGAGGGAGAGGAGAGTGAGGGAGGGGAGAGTGAGGGAGAGGAGTGTGAGG